>NW_027266718.1:0-64942 GCF_046630445.1 Rutidosis leptorrhynchoides
ACCTGAAAGAATCCGAACATCTCAAATACTTTGACCCTGTCACTTTCGGCGGAGGTCGTCGTCATCATCGTGGTAGACGTCAGCACAAAAACCGATCCAATTCCATATAGAGAGGATATATGAAGAACTTGGTACATTCATTCTCCTTTTACCATTTACACCTGATTTGGTCGGGTCGATTTTTATTTTGTTTATAAATAGAGCGGGGGAAAAGGACAATAGATTTATTTTTTGTGTGTGGTGGGGGGCGGGTTGGGGTATGTGTATAGCTCATAATACTGTTAGTTTCCTACTGTTTTGTCATTTATGTTCTGTTTTTCTTTTTTAATTGAATTTGGTGATGATTTTCTTGTGTACTTTTCCACACTTTCAATAAAACTTTACTAGAATATATGGAGTTTTACTTCTATTTTTTGCACGATGTTTACTCTCTTTGTTTTCTTGATGCATGAACGTTTTAGATCGACTCCGATTCATTATCTACATTACTATTTCTATTCATAATCATTTGTCGCTTTTCCCATGTATCGGAAGAGTAGTAATTCCGACTTGGGAACGGAAACAAGAGCCGATTTTTGTTCTTGGCGAGTTCTAGTTCGCAAGTGCATTATCCCCACTATAAATACCTAAGACTTCTGTTTGTCCCAAAAGCCAAATGTGCTCTATTTCAATTTACGGGGACCTTTGTTGTAATTTTTTTTATTTTTTTAGTTTCATTCATTACAAGCTGAAAGTGTTGTCAATTGTCATGTTTCAAAGGACAATTTGTCAAGGGTTAGTTGGAATCCAATGTCGTTCAGATGTGACAGGTAATTACTGGCCGATTTTTCTTACTTTTGTTTCCATCACGGAATGAAATTTAGGATTCGTATGCTTCATACACGATGTGAACGATACGACACCGACTGAAAATACACCAGCATGTTTTAGACACAAAACGAGAACGTATTTTCTAGGGAGCCATTCTTTTCTGTCTGCCATTGTATGAGATGGTGTAGTTTCGAAGATAACTAGCCAAGTGTGAATGGGTGGGATTCGGTCTCTACGTCTAACCATGGATTGAGTTCTTGAAAACAGAAAAGGAACAGAGCTTCCTTTGAAGAGTAGTTTGGTGTTTTCATTGGACCCCTTTAAAAAGTGTAGGAGGAGACATTTGGGGCTCACTTGCCAGTGAACTTTTTTGAGAGAAGTTATGTACTTCTGTTGTTTGCTCTCATGTACTCTACATTGTTGATTTGTCCGTGAGTGATTTACCGTTTCTTCATTTAGTTTTCCATGAAAAAATAAAATAGAATGGATAATTAAAGTGGGATGAAATAGAATATTATTTTATATTATATTTTTTAAATCTTCCAAACATATTCATAATCGATAGTTATTAGACTAACTACTAGTTTCAATTGTTATCATAAAAAACATTTGTTTCCTTTTTATAAAGGTTAGAGATAGTACTCCACTGACATTTAGTTAAGAGATAAGACATTGAATCATCATGTTAATTTTTAATTAAGTATTTTTTAATATTTGCTTACGTGTTAAGTATTTATTTGAAAGAACGAATAAAGTGGAATGTCGACTAATTTTGATTAGGACGTTTCTTAACAAGGAATTTACTGCAGGATTAAAAAGATAGACATGGAGTATTAACTACCTTAATCTTTTTTTTAGTGTTCAATTATGCTTCATTATCTTAATAACTTTACATTACTCAAGGAAAACTCACATTTGGCCAAAGAATCAAACTAGTAGTTTGTAAGTTATTTATTGGCTAACTAAATTGCAAAAGCTTGCTTACTTGCTTTAATCACTTACTTACGCAACTATATTCTTAATTAAAATAGGTTAAAATTGTATGTAGTGTTTCTCTTCCTCTTGACACGAATTCGCCTAGTGAAAGAGTTTCTTCCACTGAAAGAGGAAGAATATTATAGCGTGTTATCATATGACTGGCACAAATACGAAATATCACATGATTATGAGGGAATTTAAATCAATTTTTAGAAACTAAAGGGTCCTCTAAATTATAAAAGAAACATGAGGACCTCCAAACTATAAAGTATGACATTATAAGGGCTTGTAACTATATTTTCCGTAAACTTGAACAAACAGTACTGCTCTTATCAGCAAAATTTTCCAAAGAAAAAAGTTGATCATGATTAATTTAAAGCGAAAATCTAAAAAAATTAAAAAGGCCAGTTGGCAGATTAGATTTTTGTAACCTAATTAGGGGACTAGTTTGTCTTAACGCTTGGCAGCTTTAAACCTTTTAAGTGACAAAATCGTGTCAGGAAATTATTTTTACCCTATAGAATTTGAAAACCTGAAGCTAAATAAATAAAATACAGTAAATAGTCATCTCTGTAAAGTTCAGTGTCCTTGCTAAAATTAATACTTACATAATTACATTTTTGTAGAACATTTGACTTAACTAGACTAGTGGTAAGTTTTGCCATGCATGGACCCGGTTCAGGTTCAGGTTCCGGTCGGATAAATTTTTTGAATCGAATAATTTTCAGCAAAAAAAGATATGAAAAATAATCTCAAATCCGCTAACTCGACCGTTGAGAATGAATGCATCGAGCGAGAATGACCACTTGGATTCCTAATTCAGAGATTTCGAATACAAATATCGACAAGAAATATTAATCAAATGAACCGTTCACATTATATATCCGACGAGTAACTCGAACACGATTAGTCATGTTTTTATACATCCGACAATAACTCGAACACGATTAATCACGTATAGGCAAAAGGAAGAATTAATACTACACAGCGACACTTAGGGTGCGTTCGTTTTGCGGTTCCACGGATGCTCGAGCATGCTTAACCTTATTTAAGCTTGCTCCAAAATGTCTCAAAAAACGTATTTTTTGCCATTTTTCGAGACAATATGAAGCAAGTTGAAGCAAGCTCGAGCATCCGTAAACCGCAAACGCAAAACGAACGCACCCCTAAGAAATGGAGAATGAAATGGTCAATTTGCTCGGCAATCATTTGCCTGAGAAAAATTGAATTCTCGTGCTCGTACAGTTTATTTATGACTTTTTAGGCCTTTTTTAATTATTAGGTGACTACATGGGCACGTCGCATGCGTAGGCAAACCTTAGAAACTTGGTATGGGTACTTATGTGTGTATATAGTTCTCGTGATTATTTTTTTTATTTTAATAATATATTGTTTTCGTGTAAATTTTTATATATAATTTTTATTGAAAAATTTATATATTTTTTGTGACGGAGATTATATTGTTTATAAATTATATATATATATTGAAGAAAAGTTGGAACTTTATACAAGTAATTAATGACTTTCGGCTAATATTGATAGATATATAATTAATGATCGAACAATTTCTGATTCTTGAATGAAATTTTCTAAAGACCGATTGGTGATATGTACTTGTCTACGAATGATTGTTCTAGCTAGAGATGCTCATAGATTGATTTTGAGACCAGAGAATACCAAAATGAATATGAAATTGTAGATGTAGGTATTTCCAATTAAGATATTAAAGATTGATCATTTTTGAAATTAAATTTTGCTTCTTTGGAGTTTTCCTACAATTTTGGTGGATACTAATCAATCCCTTTTTTATGATTTGGACATCAAAGGGAGGTTTTTTGGCAAGTTGGAAAGCCAGCCAATATTGATATGACTCGGTAGTTATCTTATCCATATGATCATATGAACCTTTTTTTCATAATATATCATGCAAATTATGTGTGTTTTTGTGTCCATTGAAAAGAAAAAAAGATGCGTGTAAGGAAAATGTAACCAACTAAACTCGATCCTATTCTATAAATGCTTATACACATGTCTCATATCCTTTTTGTTTCGACTTTTACCACGTTATTTTTGTCAATTTGATGGGATCGATGAATATTTGACGCATATATTTTGAATTCAAGTTTTGAAGTTGAAAAAAAGAAAAAAGGAATTCTTTTCACTAAATTAATTTTTTGTATATGATATATTTTATGATGTATAACAACATTTTTGAAATTTCCGTCAAGAGGTGTAATTGTGAATACTATAAGGGGTTTAAACTTTTTGAGAATGTCGGGAACATAATAGAACATGTTCTAAACACAAAACGAATATACCATCATGATTCAACATTTTCCTCCTTCAAAAAATTTGAAAATTCAAATTATGAGGAACGATCGACATTCATAGGCAGAATTGTTTTTAAAAAATATATGGCTACAAGTAAAAGCTAACAAACAAATTTATGCAATAATTAGAATTAGAAAGAGAAAAAAAAAGTGACAAATTATGAAGGAAAAAAAATACAGAAATGTTGTATAGTATATGGGCCTAGGGATATATTCAGAAGTCACAAAGAAAGGCTGTGTATTATTGGGCTTAATTTTTTTATCCAATAAAATTGGGCAGACAAATATAGATTGTTTTCATGAAACCCAAAGTTTGATTCCAATGAACTTACGTGATGAAAAAGTCAGCTGCACATAGGGTGGAGTACGACGCAAGGCATCAAAAACCTGCGTTTTAATTTTTTTGTTGTCCAGATATGTCTCAACACATAAGTTCCACATCTGAGATCAATAAAACGTGTGTCCGCCCAAAAAAATACAATAAGCATCTTCGGCTGGTTCAATTTTTCATTTGTCGAGTAGCAACCGATCGCCAATCATAGTCCAAACAGTCGAAAATTTTCCAGAATTGAAATAAATAGTCTCCACCCTGATGTTAAAACTTTGGATATCGACAGAATCCTCTATTAATTCAATCCAAAAGAAATAGAGATTCTGAAAAATACTTTTGAGTTAAGTTTTACATTGATGACACAACATACATTCTCATACAGGTAAAAACATACTGATGTTCGAGATAAAACAAGTTCCTATATATGGAAATAGATTGAAACATATATAAAAGCTAACAGACACTGAGAGATATTAACTTTTTGCCACTATTTTGCTAGATCACAATAACAAGTTGCTTGCTATAGTAGAAATGCTACGAAGTCTTACTTCTCGGATTCAGCCTCAAACCTCTCCACAATTTTGATGAAGTTAGCGACGATCGTCTTTCCATCAGTAGTGATTATGCTTTCTGGGTGGAACTGAACGGCCTGTAAAATCAATTAGATCTTAGAAAGTTGAAGAAGACATGCTAGAATAGAAAACACTAATAATTGGAAGATATGGAACAACATTTTAAGCTTAATAGGCCATTCAGTTGAATGCTCCTCAAGAAACAAGTAAGAAAATGTCACCATGCGAGATAATTCGTCCTTGACATATTGATTACAACATGGAATGTCCAAATGGACATACCGTTTTAGTACATGATATCACTATATAAACGTCACTTTTAACATGTACTTTCTATAGGAAAAACGACAGTATTTTGGGACAGAGGTAATGTATTAGAGAATGACAAATTAAGTTCCAAAACGACAAAAAATCACGACATTTAGTTCCTTCATACCATGAAGTGCATTTCATATGCTTATTTTTCTTGTGACTTACGCCCATTATCAACCCTTCTTCAGTCCATGCTGTGACTTCAAGCTCATCACTTGGGAAACTTTCTTTCTCAATTACAAGGCTATGATTACCGACAAGCGGTCAATGGGCTGAAATGATAGAACCAAACATGGTTAAGTTAACTAAATAACAGGTTTCCTTTTGTCCCCTTCTCTCCTTTTCCATATGCTATGAATATATACCGATAAACACGTTGTTCCAATTCTCTCGAACATAAATAAATCTCTACTCAACTTATATCGTGTAAGGGTCTTAAACCCATCGATTATGACTACCTCACCTCAATTTATCCTTTCAAGGGAGAAAAAAAAAAAATCAATTCGTTTGGGCAATAGTATCGAATAGGAATCACTCTTTTTTAATTTTTGCTCGATCAAGGATCGTTTGTAGTCTGGAATTTGGGCGGGCCTTTTCTACTCTTCCATGGCCGTTGTCGGACAACGGTTATCTGTCGTGGGTGGTCGTTCTGACTATATCCGAGATAACGGATGCAGTACCTTTCAGGTCACCCGACCCAGAACCAGTGCCAGTTGTGGAACCCTCGAGTCTTTTACGGATGTCCGTCGCATCGACCTGGCTGCTGCAAAAGAAAAAGCATCAGAGTGGGAGACTTGCCCATTCTCTCACCGTGCCCAGATGCTTTCCTCATTTGTTTGTTGCTGATCATGACAGCGACAAGATTTACGCCTTCGGGGGAGGGGGTCATTTAAAAAATTGGGATTAAACTGAGATATGGGCAGAGGTTTTCCATAACGACGAATGAAGTCGCCTTCGCCCCGCCCCATTGTTACTCATCCCGAGATAAAACACCTGCCGAGTGCTTTCAATTGGAGCGTCCTGAATCCTGCCGATTCACTCAGCTTATTATTTGCGGACGCGAGTTTTCTTATCTTGAGGATAATCCTTTGAGGCTCTTCTCCTATGGTTTGGAGTCGGGGGCTGGTTATTAAGTTATTTCCATGAATCATTCGGGAGAGATATCGATTCCTCACCTATGCTTAGTCTTAGTGCAGTGGTAGATAAGCCTGCACAGCATGAATCCTTCCTACTCTTTACAGGAGAGTATGGTATACACTGCTATTGCTTGTAAACAAAGTCAAGGTTGCCTCAGGTCGTCTCTGGATTCGACCATGGCCTCCCGAAGCGGGACACTGATCCTTCATTCCTCAATATAGATTGCTTGTTCAATGGGACGTTTTGCATCACCTGGCTTGACTCTGAGTCACCGATTCCGACCTGGACAAAGTTTAACCTCACCAGTCCCAGTCGTTTTGACTCTGCCCCTCCACATGCTTTCAACTTGAGTTGCTGCTAAGAAATTCCGGGTCCATGATAAGCTTGATCGCCTAGTCCAGCTGCACTGCTTTTTTTTTTTGCTTGCTTATTGAATAACATGATATACTTGTGATCATTTTGGGTTCTAACGGGCCTATAATTCTGTGATTTTTATGCAGAGATCATGCGGCTAAAAAAGTGAGTTTGTCTGTCTTGAAAATCAATTATTTTTTGGGAATGCAATTAGTGTCTGATTGTTAGTTTGGGTTGAATTTAGAGATTAATTTGGATCCGGGTATGACTACTTTTACTCATAACATTGCTGTGTCTGTGTGCATAGGTACAAGGTGGGGTACTCAAGAGGAAGAGGGAGACCGGAGGACCATATGATGATGACCATCTTACTTCTAGTGTGTTAGCTGTTTAAACTCATCTAGTGTATTAGCTTTGTTTCCTGTTTGTTGGTTTCTCCTTGCCTTGAATACTATAAACTTTGTTTCATGGATTATTTGCGTTTCTGTTTCGGTTCGTCTTTGAATATATTATTAACTTTGCATTTGGGTAGAGACCAACGCCATGAAGGAGGTCGAGCAACGGAGGATGAATGAAATGAACTTTTTTTTCATAATATATCATGCAAACCATGTGTGTTTTTGTGACCATTGAAAAGAAAAAAGATGCATGTAATGTAACCAACCTGGATAAAACTCGATCCTATTCTATAAATGCTTCTACACATATCCTATTCCATCTTTTATGTTTCGATTTTTTGCATGTTATTTTTGGCCAATTTGATGGGTCGAGGAATATTTTACTCATATACTTTGAAGAAGGGGGAAAAGAAGAAGAAATTCTTATCATCAAGTAATTCTTTTTTGAGACATTTCATCAAGTAATTTAGAATAGGTTTTGTATATGATAAGTTTCTGATCATGTATAACATTTTAAATTTTCGTCAAGAATGTATCTCTAAATACTACAATATCTAAACCATCCAAATCCTGCTTCCAACGGTAAAAATAACACTTTTAAAAATATCAGGAATAAGATGGAGCATGTTTAAAACATAAAACGAACACATTTTTATGGTTCAACAGCATTTTCTCTTTCATGAAGCTGGAAATTCTAATCCTGAAAACAAACATTGGACATTTATAAACGGAATATTTTCTTTTTTTTTTTTAAAAAAAAAGAAGAAACAAATATGATTATAGGTAAATAATTTTTAAGATTCATATAAGATAAAATATCTATTCGCTATCCACAAAAGATCGCAACTTCCTTATAAAATAGAATATTGTAATTAAAATTTTATGGATTCCTAAATGATTGTTTGTATAATTTTTATTCTGATGTATTATTTTCATCAAATTAGAATGTTCAAATACTACTCATATATCAAGAGCAATGAAGTAAGTGTGCCATCCTCCTTCACAAATGATGTGAGGTTTTTTTTAGAGTAGAATGTAATTTTTTTTTTCTTTTTTTGAGGTTATTAGATGTAAAATTGTTGATAACTTGTACTAACAAATTTCAATTTTTTTTGTATTGTTATACATACATCCTGGATACCGGTTCAGTTTGGGCCGATTTGATTATCCTACCAATCCACATGTAAAATGATTTGGAAATTTTCAAATCAAATTAAATTGTTTTATTTTTCAAACCAAACCGAAATAATATAAGATGGAGTAATTCTTGGTTTAACGGAGTTTCAAAGTATTTAATCCGTTACATTTAAAAAATAATAAATTAATTATTATTAGTGTTTTAATAAGCTAATAAGATGGAATAAATTAATGGAATAACTAATATTGATTTATTTTGGACTGATACTGTCGAATAAATGTCAATTATCTATTATATACTGTAGATATTATCCAGGTATAACCGATTCAAAATCAAATTAAAATATTTCAACTGCACCACATTAAACTGCTTGGTTGGTCTAAATCAAATTTAAATTTTTTTCCTCTCTGACCAAACCAAATTGAATAAGACCATTTAATTTGGTTTGATTTTTCGGTTTTGAATATTTTTTGAGAAACACATGTTTTTATATATAAAAAAACTAATCAAGTCATGAGAATCCTTTACGTGGTCACACGCAGCCATGAACTTGTCTTAGAAAAAATAAGATTGACAAAAATTTGAAGCAAAACTAAAATAAATTTAATAAATAAATAAATAAACATATGGAAGGTTTTTTTTTTTTTTTTTGAAGTTAAATAAATAAACATATGAGGGGGTTGAAAATAACAGAATTGAAAGAATATTCTGATCCGGGTCCGATCCACACTCTCAGCTCATGAAGCTCTAAACTAGCTTAATAAGCTTAATAAGCTATGAAGAGAGAGAGAGTGAAGAAGAAGAAGGAAAAAAGCAGTTGTTTGTTTCCTAATCTTAGCCACCATTTAAGACCAAACAATACACATGCGTGATCAATAAGCCAATTTCTCTCTGTCTCTCTCTCCTTTGTGTTGATTTTTACAAACCCTAATAGATCTTTCACTTCACACACACAGCTATAGCTAACTCTCTTTCTTTCTCTCTCACATTCCCTTTCTTCAGGGTTACATTTTTCCCAATTTCCCTTTCGTCCATTTCTCAGATCTAAAACCCAATTCTCAATTGGGATGAATAAACATTATCTTAATTCCTAAATTTGGCTTATTCAACGTTCTGCTTCAATTCACCATTTCGTTTTAGATCTGCTGTTAACATTTCCCTTTCTCACAACTATTCACTTATATATATATATATGCTGTAGTGTATTGTGTTGGAACTTGTGGAGAATTCAGTTGGAAATTTTTTCTGTTACGGCAATGTCATCAGGAAATGTTGTTATACCTGACAAAATGCAGTTTCCCGCCGGAGCTACTGGTGTTGCTGGAGCTGGTGGTGGTGGCGGCGGTGGTGCTGAGATCCACCCGCACCACCGTGGGCAGTGGCTTCCCGACGAGCGTGATGGGTTTATCTCGTGGCTGCGTGGGGAATTCGCAGCTGCTAATGCGATTATCGATTCGCTCTGTCATCATTTAGGAGCGATTGGCGAGCCAGGAGAGTACGATTCTGTGATTAACCATATTCAGCAGAGGAGATGTAATTTGGAATCCTGTTCTTTATATGCAGCAGTATTTCTCCATCAGTGAGGTTATCGTCTCGTTACAACAAGTTGCGATGAAGAAACAACAACAGAAATATTTCGAGCAGACGAAAATCGGTGGGCACAAGGATTTTAATCATCATCATCATCATAACAACAACAATAATAATAGTAATAATAGCTATAAACGATCTGGTGGAATGAACTATAAGCATCAGCAACAACATGGGATGAGGAATGAGCATCCCGTCGTGAAAGAATCATCGGAAAGTCGTGGTTTTGATGGGAATGAACGAGCTAGTGACAGATACAATGAGTCTAAAGATGGGAATAAAGGATTGGCAGTTGTAGAGGATACAAAAGGTGGGGTTTTTTTCTCGACCTTACTCAATTTTTAATATTCTGAAATCATCCCTTAATGAAATGTGCAATGCCTATGTGGATATGTTCATTGGATGATGAAGTAAAAAAGTAAACTTTTTGTAATTTCATTGTGCCAATGGTTTCTTTTTAAGGAAATAGCTTATGAATAATTTTGAGCTACTGATATTTTCTTTCCTTTCTTTTCCTACTCTGTTTCCTGAACACATTTTGGTTCACTGGAAAACTCTGTATAGTTATATGTATATTCCTCTTTCATCTTAGATCCAAATAAAACATGATTACACTTTTCATCTATTTTCTTGCTCTTTCTATCCCAATTAATGTATTTCGCACCAGCATATGTTCGATATAGTTAGAATTCAACTCTGATGCTTGGTGATTTTGGGGTTTGGTAGCTGATGGAGTTGCAAAGTCTCAAGCTGATGGCGTGTCTAGCTCAGCTGTAATCTCTGAAGGTAAGTCTTTTCTTTTCTTATTTGGTGTCAATGTGAGAATCAACTTGTCACGTGGTAGTTCTGTATTGATTTAATGGGATCTTGTCCTGTCGCCCAGATGGTAACCACAATTCCGAGAATGAAAGGCATAATCCCTCAGTGCCAAAAACTTTTGTCGCTACAGAGACAATCGACGGAAAGCCGGTAGTGTTCACTTTCATGATTTCACATATTCCTTCCTTGGACATATTCACCCTCCATTATCTCTCATGCTTATAAGAATCGATCGAATTACATCCGCAGGTTAATGTTGTTGATGGGCTAAAGTTGTATGACCAAATGCTCAATGACGATGAGATTTCTAAGCTTGTTTCATTGGTAAATGATACAAGAGCTTCAGGAAAGAAAGGACAGCTTCAAGGTATGCATCTTGTAAATTTTATTTCTTTCAGTTGTTCCTTAGCAATTAGTGTAAATGTTTGTCTTGGGAACATGAGATCACATGATAATCCACAAAACCGAATTAACCCGGGACATGGATATTGAGAGGCTGGTGCATTATGCTGGTTAGCTTCGCTCTACTGATCAGAGTACTTGGATCTCTTGCTTGCATTCTTGTATTGGGTATGGAAATGGAGATGGCTTAGACCATTGTTTATAAACTGAAAATTTGGTGTTTATCTCTGTTATTCACTTAGGGATTGAAATATTATCAGAATTGGATACACATCCTTTAATGATTTCATGTTGTAGCATTGAGATTTTTTTTTTTTTTAAAAAAAAATTGTATGTGAAGACATTTATAATGAATTCTATTTTCTCATATCTGACCAATCAATGTTAATGCTACTTTCTTGTTTGAAAAAAATACAGGCTCCACATTTGTGGCCTTCCCTAGGCCCATGAAAGGACACGGAAGAGAGACGATTCAACTCGGCCTCCCCGTTGTGGATGCACATGCACCTACAGAAGATGACAAGGTTATGGACACCTCTAAAGGCACGTTATTATATACCTAAGTTTATTGGTTATACTTTAGTTTTTGTTTACTTTTGGCATTATCACCAAAAAATTAGTCATCTCCTCCTTCTGACACCTTTTCCTTGTGTGCTTGTGATAAATATATCTTATAGAGAGGAAAGTTGAACCCATTCCTGCTGCATTGCAAGAAATTGTCGACCGCTTGGTGGCCATGCAACTTGTTACTGTCAAGCCAGACACTTGCATCATTGACTTCTACAACGAGGTCAGTAAAATGATTATCAAGCGCAGCGAAGTTATCATTAAAGTGATTTTTTTTTTGTTTGTTTTTCTTTTCAACTGAGTGTGTGATGTGCAATCAGACTACTCTGACGGGCATTATATTATATACAGGGTGACCACTCACATTCCCAGACATTTCCATCTTCTTATGGAAGGCCTATTTGCATGATGTTCTTGACCGAATGCGATATGAGTATTGGTAGAGTTGTAGTAGACACTCCTGGAAATATCAGAGGCTCGCTCAAGCTTTCTCTTGCACCTGGGTTAGTAATCTCTATGGTTGTTCTATTGATGGGATAATTTTAGTATTTAGTTTCAAAAATCTGAAAGTCATATTTTTTATGATTGCAGATCCCTTCTAGTGATTCAAGGTAAATCTGCTGATGTTGCTCGGCACGCTATTCACCCCATTCGAAAACAACGTATACTTGTAACCTTTACCAAAGGGAAACCCCTTCCGTCTGAAGTTCACCGTCAACCTTCAGCTGCTGTCGTAACTCCTCCACCCCACTGGACCCCACAACCTATTAGATCGCCCAACCACCTTCGACCTAAGCACTACGCGCCCGTTCCGACGAACGGCGTACTTCCTGCTCCGCCATTCCGGCCACAAATGCCACCCGCTAATGGCGTCCAGCCGCTGTTTGTTCCTGCAGCTGTTGCTCCGGCAATGCCTTTTCCAGCTCCCGTTCCTATCCCACCAGGTTCTAATGGATGGGTGGCGGCCCCGCCGCCCCAAAGGCACCCCCCGCCTCGTTTTCCGTTACCTGGAACCGGAGTCTTTCTTCCACCGCAAGGCACTCCTATTTCTTCGTTTCCTCAACAGCCGTTGACGGCTGCTGCGACGGAGACAACAAGCTTTGGCTCGGAGCTTGAAAAGGAGAACGGGTCAGGGAAACCTAATCATGTTTCTGGCAAGGGCAAGAAATGCAACGGAACAATGGATGAATCCGGTACAGGAAAAGCCATGAGTAAGGAAGAACAGCAGCAGGATCTTGATAAAGCAGTTTAGAAAGAGAGAGGGCAATGGAGAGGACAGTATGAAAAGTTGCGAAATGAGTTAGAAGAAAATGTAAAGAGCGGCAACACGGAACGTAATGCTGTTATTATACTTAGTAGAGTGGAGACAGAACGGAAGGAGGGAGGAGGGAACTTGTCAGTTCTCCCTTTGCAGCCCCTTTTTTCTGATCTCTGCTCATTTTTTTGTTGTCTTACTTATTACTTATATGTGAACCTTTTTTACATTAGGGGATTAAGAATAGAAAAACTCATCTCTTAATTTAATTCCTCCATCTTTCTTTTAACCAAAGATTTTTGTTGGCCATTTACTTTTTGGAGTTTAGTTCTTACCGATGAATGTACGGAAATGGTTTATGTCCGGTTCAATTTTTTCACGAGCGGCAATCGGCCCTGAATTGTCTTAAAATTCGGTTCAATGAACCGGCTCGACACCGTCTAAAACCGAGTTATCGAAAACATAATTCTGAACAGCGGGTTAATGAACCGAAACCGGCCCAAACCGGCTCTTGAGCAGGCCCTTGGCACGTTTTTAGTTGCTATACATAGGAACATAACTGTTTTGTTTGGTAAGCTAGAAAAATGGAGGAAGAAAATTGCAGCAGCAGCAATGGAAGAAGAAGAAGACTGATACTACACGAATTCATCTCTCCTGATCAATGCAAGGCAAATTCAATTTTATTTAATTTCGTATGATTATATAAACACATCCTTTAATGAAGTTTATCTAATTAATTAAAATTATTAAGCAGGAATTAGAGTACATACACAAGAGCAACTCCACAGTCGGATACAGACCAAACGTCTTCTCCACCACACTTTCTCATCTCGTTGCAACCAATTGCTCTCACTTCATCATCCCTTTTGTTCCCATCCGAGGTAGTAATCGATATTCTCTCGCTCCCTTGATTGATTGATTTTGTATTATGGACTCATTGATTGGCTTTTTTTTTTGATAGAGAGATTGAAGGAAAAAGTCGAGGAGTTCTTTGATTGCGAGTACGAGCTTGTCATTGAATTCACCGGCTTGATTAGGTTCGTTTTCGCCCCTCTCTGGAAACCAATTTTAAGAAAAATTGTTAACAATAGTGTTGTGATGTGAAAGCAGCTTCATTTCATGTGCCATTGTTTGTTATTATGAATTGTCATTTGCAATTCAATGCTTTAAATTGGTTTATCTGATTATAGTTGGACGAAAGGAGCAAGCATTGGATGGCACAGTGATGATAACAGACCTTACCTCAAACAACGTGACTTCACGGTATGACAATGATGTTGTTCTGAATTTATCTTTGGTCATAGAGTTTCATTCTCACATAGTCTCATCTGATAAGCAACATTTCGGTAACTGCTTTTGATGGTTTTTTTGGTGTCCGTGCTCGTAAAAAGGCAGTTTGTTACTTGAATACTTATGAAAAGGATTTCAAAGGCGGCCTTTTTCATTTCCAAGATGGAGAACCTTCAACTATTGCACCCATGGCTGGGGTAAGTGAAGTTGGATTTTGGGTAATTACTGTGGGACATTTTAAATTGATAAATTTGACGTTCCTGAGTGTAATTTTTGTCAAAAAGTGTGAAGTTTTACTTTTGCAAATGAATTTAACATTTGAGAAGTGAAATGATTCGACTCACCAGTTTTCTGTTCAAAAGATTTGGTGAATTGTGTCTCTATGTTATGCTTTATTTTGTAATTATTTCTTTTGTCAGGATGTTGCGATTTATACAGCTGACAGCCAGAACATTCATTCAGTTGACGAGGTACCTTCAACTTCCTATTTGTAACTTAGGCCATTTCCACTTTAGTCTTAAAATTGCAACTGATTGCTTCTTTGATTCTGATAATTCTAGTTAATTTGTTCAATGCAGGTAACAGATGGGGAAAGACTGACACTTACACTGTGGTTCAGCCGTGACAGCAACCACGATGAAGATGCTAAACTCATTTCCCGTCTCAATGAAAGAATGCTATATAGTCCAACAACTGGTTTGCTGGATTCATACCTACCTTTGCCAGCATCCAGCAATATGTATTGGTTTTCACAGGATCATCACAAATCAGGATTTGATATTTGTTGCGCTAGAATCCATGTTAATGGATTCAATCTGTTTCCTTCCCAAGACCTGAGATGTATTCCTGATGTGGATGAGCTGTTAATCAAGCCGTTGCAACTTTCAAGGGGAACTGAGCTTTTCGGCCATGAATTTTCCAACGTTCTTCATGCACTTCAGGTATATTATGGCCAACGTTGTCATTTCACTTCCTCTTTTCCTACCCTAAAGAATATGTTATGTTGTTAAATGCTGGGTGTAGCATTAATATATTGCGTCTTTTGTATAGGTGGTGCAATTCTATTGTTGGAAAAGCTGTGAATTGGAAAATTTCGAAGAAGAAGAAACCAGAAAGCTTGAACGGTTATTATCAGACCCAGAAAGGGAGCTAATTGATCTTCAAAAATCTATTTTTGTAAAAGATCGTCAATTAGCAGAGACAGTATTCAGTAGTGCAACCTGTGAGGAGAGCCGTCGGCAACGATTTGATTGGGCTGAATTTTCTCGTGCACTGACTACATGGGAGAATTACATTTGTAGATTACGCAAAGAATTTCTAATGAGCTTACCTTATTGGAAAACTCATCTGTCTATACATACTATTCAATTTGATAAGCATAATAATTCTTAGATCATGAATTCTCTTGTAAGAAACTTTCAAGTAAAGAGTTTATTTCAGACTTTTATTTTTCTTCTAATTAATGATTTTACAATCAATCGAGTAACTTGATACATCATTGAGAAACATATCTTTGATAAGATTACATGAGAGATTCTAAATGTTAATTTCCAATATTTGACAGATTCTTCTTCTCCTTTGTTTAGATTGTGAAGTAGAGTTGTTTAGAACTAGTCCAAGTGTGCATGACTGTGCCGAAGACATTGTAAAATTTGATATCAACTTCACTCTGAGTGAGCTCAACGGACATAAAACCTTGACCATCATGGTAAAATTTCATTTCCTTTGGGTTCCACCATTCTACGTCTCCTCTCCACGCTTTCGATCCTCCACCACTCGTCAAAAATTGCAATTCACTATGAGGAAAATAAGAAGTCGTTGCTTAATCGAATCGAACTAAGACCGAGTTAGGATTGAATCGATTTTAAAACTATTCGATTTACCTGTCACTGCTGCTGATATGTTCCAAGCAATGGTCGTGTCCATTCACGTAGAAATCGACTTTATTTTCCTGGAAGAGCAAAATATTTATTGTTTCAATTTAGAATTTTAAACAACTAGATAGTGATTTTATTACTTGATCAAAAACTAATTATATCTTTTAAGTAGTATACCTGAAGAATTGGCAATAGCTGTGCTTCAAGCTCAATGGTGTTACGATGGTGTCCAGCACTTTTGACGGTGTGGTGACCAATCACAAACTTCCACTTGGCAGTGGACTCTTTCAAAGCTGAATCTAAATCCTAATTGATGAAAAAAATAAAATAAAAACAAGCTTCTAAACTTAAAAATCGATTTAGATTGCGACGCAAGTAATATAAATCAACTACCTCGAGGATATTTTGAAGATATTTTTCTCGCGGAAAAATATCTCTCCAATCATATGTATGATCCTTTGGATCTGTGAAGTAGCCATCAACAAAAGGAGTTGTGTCCACGAAGAAAAATTCAGCAATCTCTGAAAAAAAGGAGGAATTACTAGTATTCAATGCAATAATAAAAAAAGGAACTAATTACATAAACTAATTAATTAAGTAGTTAATTAAAGTAATTACCAGCATCGACAATGTATGATCGGAGACAAATCCATCTGCTGTCGATTTGTCTAAGGATAGGACTCAATTGTGCCACAGCATCACCCCTATAGTCATGGTTTCCCAATACTGATCGAACAACAAACAGATTAGATAGTTGAACCGAATCAGAATCAACTTTTTGGTTTAATTAATATTGTAACTCGATCAAACCATTTCCGATTCAATTTGTTTTTACGTACCGTTGTACCATGGCTTTTGCAAGCTATCGGCGGTGTAGATATCGGTGAAGGAGTCGTGGAATGCCGGATCGTCGGTTCCTGTCAATCCATCATCATAAAAGTTGTCCCCCGTTGATATTACAAAGTCTATCTTCAACTTCTCTCCAATAATTCCCATCTACATTTAATCAAATCAAATTAAATAAATTTAAAATAATTATTGTAGCATTTAAACCTCAACAAAACAAAATATTGTAATATTTAATGTGTATTTTGCTATTCTATGTTCATCTAATCTTGTTTCAATTAGAGTGAGAAATTCGACATTTATCCTTAAAAAATTTAAGGAATTGACTCCAAAAATATAAATAATGATAATTTATGGACATATTTTATTTTAGGAATATATAAGAAAAAACTTTCGATATCAATTGGTACTTTAATAAAAAAAAATGGTACTTTTTTTTCTTATTCATAAGACTCAAATTATAAATTTATCATTTATTCTATAAAAAAAAGTCATTAAGCATAAAATATATATAAAAAAATCCTTTCTAGGCTAACAGTGTCAATGAGTCGTAGACACAATTATCTTTAACAGTATGTTTTACAAATACTTTTTTCAGACTAACCAATCAAAAACAAACATGTTCGATTTTCCGATTTTAGTTTTATTTCAACCACTACTTTTATCAACGATGTAAACGTGGCCCCTTTCCTTTCAGGGGGCATCAAAGAATATGATTTACGTGCCTTTCGAATATTGGATCTTTATGGAATTATGCTTGCTTCCGCATAATTTAGTTTAATCTTTATTCAAAATAATAATAATAATAATCAATTTCATTTAAAATTGATGACTTGCCAATTCTTCGTTAAAATAAGGTATACGTTAACGTGACTGTGTTTTCCTAATCCTATTATTAAATTAATTACAAAAAGATTAGCGAAGATAGATGAGACCTTCACTAGATAAGGATTTTACACTAGAAAATTCTCATAATAAATCCATTGTTAATAAAATAGATTCTTTTATCATACTACATATCTTAGAGTTGAATTAATCGTGACAAAGACTGAGGAAAAAATTATACAGTAACTAAACCAAATTAGTTCAAAAAATATTTCCTAATTAATCTTATTACTAATTACAAAAGGATTAGCGAAGAATAGTAATTAAATAATTACATAAAATTAAATAATCCTCAAGTGCATTATATTAGGATATTAACTAATTATATGGATTATTATACATACATACATACATAAATAAATAAATGGGTTGTGATATGGTAACTAAAATGAGCGTTGAGAAATTAATTAACCTGATGAGCAACATCAGACTGGTTGTAGCCTCCTCTCCTTCCCCAGTCTCCGATGACCAAAAAGCTGAGAGAACCACCATATTTGGCGGCATGATCGATTCTTTCGAGCTCCGCGAAACTTGGAGAGACGAAAGCCAACCCTAAAAGAGCTAGCAAAAGAGTGGCCATCATCGTCATTTTTAGCTTCGAGCTTTTCAGAGAGATAGAAAGAGAGGGGAGAGAATATTATTGTTTAAAAGAGTAGAAGTCACTATAAAGAACAGAAGCTCCAATAATTTATAATATGGCTACTAGGGCCGGGCATAATAGTATTTTGTTGCTAATGTGACTTGATAAACCAAGTGGGGACACCATCTCCCAACTAATTTTTCTATGTCCGAATTTTGAATATTGGGGGTTGTTTAACTCAATTAAATCGATTAGATATACATATATACTATCCTCCTCAACCAAATGTTCAGGGGATCGATCCTAAAAATTTTTAAGAATGAAAAAAATTTTGTGGCCAATTTCTTACTATTTTATATGCTGATAGTTCGAATAAAGAATTAGCCTTACGACGGTCGATTATGAAAATACCTAGAAAAATCTAACATTTATAGATGGTCTTTTGCATTTAGAACCCAGCTGTCAATTTATATTTTCTTAGAAATAAAAAATAAAAAATGATCTAAGTTATCGGCTTCATTCAATTCCCACCGATTTGATAATCCCATTTGAACCAAATTAACTAATTTCCTCCGTTAATTTAATTTCAGAATTCCAGTTTGTCACACACACACATGATTAAAACGAAAAAAATGAACAACTTATAGTCTCATAATATTCGAGGATATACATGTGATGAGTTCTATAAGCAATAAATTAGTTTGTGTTACGTGAAATGATTTATAGAAAAAAGCATTAGAATTAATTTGTGTTACGTGAAATGATTTATAGAAAAAAGCATTAGAATTAACAAACTAACCACTAGTACTTGTGTGATCAAATTAAAGGCGCGCAAGGATAAGAAAAACAGTATTGTGTTTACCTCCACGTTATTAATCTGTTGTTTCGGCTACGCTACATGGCAGCTTTCATGTGTTTCATGTGATTAACATCTCTTTCTGTTCCTTATTAATAGTATTAGTTATTACACTAACCTTAAGTGTAATTTTGTCTTAATTAATTCGTGTTTCATTTACATGCGTGCATGTACCACGCATGCTATTGTCAACTCTTCTATTTGATGTTCAGATAGACAAACATGAATTATTCTTATCCGTCCGTCCGAAAATACTCGCCATTTTTTCTGCATATGAAAAGTGCTAAATATTTTGTGGAAGGAGGGAGTATTTTTTAATCGAAAACTGTGGTCTGTGAAATATACGAACATATATCACATGCTAGCCTAACTTATTTCGTTCATGTCAAATTAAGTAACAATTGATGACCTGTTATAAGTTTATACTGTATTTTTTTTTTTTGATAATTCTGTATTCATTTTAAGTATGGCTCAATTAAAATATCAAATTAATGGTTTACCTGATTATTATGATATTTTCTCTGTTAATTATCTTATAAAAAGATTTCAACTTGTTTTATCGAACTTAAATTATTACTCCATCCGTCTCTTCCATCCGTCTCTAATTAACTGTCACGTTTCCTATATAATTAATACATAGAGGTAATATTATTCTAAATTAGGTTCCACCACGTTTTCAATTTTGATCCGATTCTAACGTGAAATCGGAATATGGTAATGATTTTGATTATACACATCTAACACGAGTAAGACTTAAATTTTTAATTGCCTGATGGAAAATGCATGCGTTGAAAAAAAAACCCTGTATAGAACTTTTTTTGATGATAATAATCTGTATAGAACTTGCATAGTCTAATAAATGATCCAATTAATTCGTGTTTGATGAAAGATTGGACCCTCCATGTGGAATATTAGGTGGGGTTGGTAATATCATACAAAAGTTTTTAGCTAATAAAACCTTCAAAATAAAAATAACTTTTTTTTTAGCTAATAATGAAAAAGCGTCCAATAAGATGCAATGCCTAGAAACCAGAGTGTTGTTGTCATCATTATCTTATAGAGAGAAGCTCTTATATGGAAAAAGAAATCTCAATTCTGGGTAAAATTATTCCAAGGACAATCGGATTGTTTCAGTTGGACCGCATTGAATTTATTAGACCAAAAATCGATCCATGGGCAGTTTTACTTGGCCACGAATCGGATCCGACAGCTCCTAATTAATTAACCTTGAACTTTACTGTGCCAAAATAAATTGACCAGTAACCAAGTCTATGCAACCGATTTGAAGTATATAGTAGTCAATTTCAGAATTGAGTCGAAAAATTTATCGAATCTAATTAGGATCAATACTTATTGAACTTTGACTCGAACTAATGTCGAACCGGTATGATCGAGTACAAAATGTAACTGTGAGTATCATGCGTTATTGAAAGGTAGTTGTTGTCATATATGCCACCAGATAGTCTTGTTGGAGCAAAGAAAATGACTATGCCATATTCCCATGTGTACTTTCTTCAATTCAATCTATAAAATGCCAAAGCAGATCACACTTTCAGAATAACTTTATCATTTTATCCTATCTATATACTTTCCACACAATAAGATTTCATTTATACTTATATATATTTTTAATTATAAGGTTCGAATCAGCTCGCAATCATCTAAAATCAGCTCGGCATCTTATTCCAGATCAAATTTCCTATCCATTTCACATTTATGATATTCTATTTTAATATTTGTGATGATTATTGTCACAGTGTAAGGTTGCAACTCGACAATCATGTGGTATATAGTGATATATATCATAGAGACAGAGACACAATAATTCGTTTTCAATTATAAAACTTCAAAAAGAGAAGGTATAATATATAGCTAGAGCTAGGTATATCAAAGAGTCAAATATAATTTCCAGTCTTTGCTCGGCGCCATCTAACTTTCTATTCTTTAAAAAAAGAAAAAACTTTCATAAAATTAAAAAATAAAATAAATTCTATCCTAAGAATTACTGTACTTGATTTGATATAATTCATCTCATTTTTGCTTTGATAGCTTCGTTCCCAAATAAGGCATCTTGTTATCAAAATATAATACAATAAGGTATTTTAATTTAAGAAAACAATATAGAGAAGTAGATAAAGATTATCACCTAAATAGTGTACTTTGATAAAAATTAAAAAAAAAAAAAAAAAGAAAAGGAAAAAAACAAATGATTTATACAAACTGTCCATCCAAAATTCGTTTTTCTTGAAATCGATTCATATTTTTTTATGAAAGAAATATCTAATCAATTGAAAAAACATGACGGAAATAGCGCTTTGTAAAAGCGTTCACAAATTTGATTATTAATTATCAAATCATAAGAGAACCTCAGTAACTTTTTTTTACATCGAATAATAGAGAAGAAGCACAATCAAGTCCCCAAGTGTAAATCCAGAAAAGAAACTGAGATTGGTCTTAGACCGTTATCTTTATCATTAATTTTCTGTAATTGCATGAATTAATACTCTTCAATTAAGATAGATAGCTGATCTCCAGTAGCTAATTGACTAAATTATGTACACATATTTTATCTTTTCGATCGATCTAGTAGTATAGTTTCTTAATTATAGTTTCTATGGACTTAGAATTATACTGAAGAGTGCAGGTCAAGGTCCTTATTAGGCACCTTCCACTTGTGCAAAGCGATATCGGCAACGGTAGCTTCATGTATATGAAACCTTGACCATCGTAGAAGAATATCAGATATTGTCGTCGTTATTGAGTTTAACATAAGTTTTAGCTCGAAAAGGTTTGTTGCGTAATTACTTCGATGCAATATTAATCATAAGTATGATCTAAGAACGTTATTTTTCTTTTATTTGCCCCAAATTAATATATATTAGAAAGGTGTTAAAGACTTGATTGGGTCATTTACCTGAATTAAGGATAAACGATCTGAGGCAAGCCAACGCCTATCGATTTTCCTGAGGACAGAGCTTAGTGGACTGGAGCCAATGAGTCTCCTGTTTGGCCAATATTAATTTTTGTAAAGCTGCCTGCATGGATGATTGGAATTTGCGTAGTGGTCTGATGCGGATTGGCAGCTATCTTATTTTCGTAATGGATTTTCTTTGTGAGGCAAGCCTGGATTACATATTCCAGACGATTAAATAGCAGTTTTCTAGATTTCATAGTCTAGTTCATCCTTTTAGCAGGAAATTGTAATAGCTAGCTTATATTTCTTTCCTGACTTAGAACGTTATTTGCAATCGAGGCTTGCTTCCATCGGTTGACTGGCCCCATATTGGATGCCGTCCCTTAAGGTTCTTAGTTAATCACCCTCAAATTTCATCTGACGGATGGAGGATAGCTGATTTCGGCACTCACGCCACCTTAATGCAAGATTTATCCCTCTCTCTCTTTCTTCTCTATTCTTAATAAAATTCAACCCTCATGCAAGATAGTTATATATTTAATTTAGTGCAAAGCTACTCTTTAAATCTGGCTTGACAATGTATATTATTCTTTTTCATGTTATCTGGATTTTTATAAATAATTTTTTGTATCAAATGATGCATCTCAAGATTTAATGAATGCAGCTTACAGGCCAATATAACTTAAAATTTTGTTACATTGTTCTATGGAATGAATTTTGAACGTCAGGTTTTATTTTTGAGGATGGTGCTTATGTATTTTGTTACATTGTCAAGGAAGAGTTGTTTTCTCCTGTACTCTATGAATGAAGTTTAAGGTAAAATATCAGGCTCATGTCGATGCTTGTACCTTATTTCGTATCTGGTGATATAGACATTGAAAGAAGCAATTGAAATTAACAACTCAGTAGCTTAAGGATTGAGTAGTTTTATCTTTACTTCCAAGCTTGAAATTATATTCAAGTGGCTTGGGTGAGTGTTTGTTTTCCACAACTGGCTGAGCCAATTAATTATATTATTTATTCTGTTTTCCAACTTCGAATCACCTTAATTATATGGGTTTTTGCAGTCCACTAGGAAGTGATTGTGGTATCGTGAATGTAAACATACTGACAAATGGTGTTGAAATTGGTGGCGCATTTGGTGAAAGCTACAGGAGGTGGACGTGAAGTTGGCACTGACTCTTGGAAGCAATACATGCGACGCTCAACTTGGTAATCTTGTCTCAACTTCATTAAGAATAGAAGTAAGCTATCTAACTTCCATGGTTGTGTTACAAACACTGATGTCATTATTTTATTTTCGCTATGGAAGCACTATCAATTACAGGAGTGAATCAGTGCTTGCACAAGGAATTGATTTCGGTTGAACCGGAGAAATATCAAAATCTGTGGCCGTCAATCTCTCACTGTTCGTCCCATGGATTTCAACTATTACTGCGTAAAATAAATCAAGACGAATAAACAAACCTCACATCCACTGTCCTCGCGAGGCTTGGTGTGACACCATTTTCATTATGATCGGATTTCTGCTTTGTGTTTGGTTTAGCTAAGCCTTCAATTTGTGGCTCAATGAAACTCTTATATCAAGTTTCCTAGTAGTACCCTTCCTTAATTTATAGCTTGAATAAAGATTGCTGGAAACAACTTATGGACTGAACAAAAGAGAGAAAAAATGTTTGTTTTCTTGTCTGTTTAGAAAATAGTTTCCAAAACTCCTTCAGCCAAATGAATTTTTGCAATTATTGTTTTAAAAAACAGTTCTGATGATATGAATTTAAAAACAGTTTTGTAAAACAAAAAAACAAAAACAGTTCCAAACAGGCCCTAGGACTCCTCGAATGCAGGATCTTTATGCCTTTCCGATCCATCATCGTAAAAATTCATCCAGTTGATATCACAAAATCAATGTCTAGTTTTTTTTACCATTTTTGCCCATCTGCCCAAGATTTCTGGATGCTATTTTCACATTAGAATAAATTAGGAATACAAATTAAATTTCGTGAAATGGAGTACAAACCTGATCAGCGACTTCCAATTGGTTATAGGAACCTCTTCGGCCCCAACCTCAAACACCAATAATTCTGATATCCGTCTTTTTAGGAAGTTGTTGAAACCTAGGAAACTCAAGCATAAAAACAAGAAAATTAAGAAAGAAAGACGAAGTTTTAATTGTGCGTACGTGTTCGGAAAAAAACCATGGCTAGCTAAGCTAACAATGTTAGAATTAATGCTCCAAAAACCCATAACATATTGGACTTGAAACTAAATAAACGGTAGCCTATTGGGTTGTACAAAAGATAATCACGAATGTGTTAGGATTAATTAAGCTGACCTGATTTTCGGACACGACACTATATAAACAAGTGTGTCAGTCGAAATTAGGGTTAGACGTTTTGAGACATTTATCGCACAAAAGAGTTCTCTCAAGTAAACATCCATCTAAAAACTAGTTATGCAGAGCTAACGGAGTCTAATCATCACGCAATAAGGAGAAGATAATCTGAAAAAGAAAAGCTACGAGGTTTGCATGTTTCTTCTCTATCTAATCGTAATTATGTCGAATCAAATGTTTCTGAATATGATTATATGATCATGTTTGATGATTGAATCATATGTTAATTCCCATCAACTAAATCCTAGTTAGCTAACCACGGTTTGGAAAGCAAGAAACACGTACTAGGGTTGAATCCAGGAATTCGTAGAAATATGTGTTAGATAAGTAATGTGATTAGGAAATTGTGTATAAGTAAAGACTGAATTTATAAATATTTAGTTTAGAACTTGTTTCTGTTTCTTTTGTCCTAGCTCCCTTGAATATTGTAGACGCTGAGTTATATATATATATATATATATATATAAAGTAAAAGTTATGATAAACTTATATAAGCCATTTTTGTTTAGAGATCTTGTACATGTATACATATTCCAAGGATATGCCTCGATAATTTCTGGATCGGATAGTAATATTATGAAGGTACTTGCGTAATTGTTAATTGAGTCAAATAATAATAGGAAGAAATTGTCTATTTTGAATATGCAGATCCTGAAATTTAGCCCTTAAGAGCCAAAATGGGAACAAAAAGGAATAAAGAGATTAAATATGACTGATTTTATTGTCAGACATTTTCTTTGAGTCCTATATATATAGATGAGATATATCATGTTCAACATCATTAAGGAGGAAAGTTGTACTCGATTGGACAGGTGAGCAAACCCGAGAGAGGATATATAATCGACTTAAGCCCCAAAGAAATGGCGAGTGAAGGCGACAGAGCTGAAAATTTATTTGAATGCGAGTACTGTCGTGGGATGCCAAAGGCAACAACGGATCAATTCACATGTGCTCGTTGTGGTCAGAGAAAGTGCATTTACTATCTAATGCTGACAAGGAGTACTGCCGAGGAGGCCGGCTCAGCCCTTAACCCAGAAAGGCAGTCTCCTGATGAACCCTTTACTACTTATATAACTTGTACCGTTTGCAATAACCGTTGGAAATGCTAGTTGTCGGATCAGATTTTGAATCAGTTCTAGCTTCTTCCTTGGGAAGATCGATCCCGTACATCATTCAAACATTTATTTTTATCATGGTTGGTTTGAAAAAAACATCTATTATCTAAAATAAGTAATTGGAACTGGTCAATTCAATTCTTATAACTAATTGTCTATAAGATTAGCGGTATCTTGTGGGGTTGTTGGTATTCGATCGCTCTTCCACACCCATTGAAAAAATAATAATTTGTCCAATCATTGAAAGAAAGGGATTTGACCGGGCACGGATGACTTTTTTTTATTTTGGACTAAACTGCTAGCTAATTCCTTATAAAAGTTTTTTAAGTTCAAATTAATCGTGCAGTATCTAGCTCACTCAGATTTACACCTTAATTTTTCATATCGCCGATTATTAGTTAAATGAACATCAAATTCTTGGTGTACATTCATTGACTCATACGAAATATTTTACAGAATCTCGACATGCCCCTGAAAGATTCTGATCGATACAAGCTAAAAATTAATCCCTTTCTCAGAAAATTCCGTCTCTAGAGATTTTCGACTATTGATCACAACACATCGTAAATGCTCAACAGTTGAAATTCATATTGAAAAGATATCTCTAGATGATCATGTAGTTGTGCCTGGAGGTGTTCTGTTCGAACTAAATATTGGGGCCTAAAAGGGAGAGAAGAAAGTTCCTGTAACTTCCCGATGTCTCCGAATGAACGGCGTCGTTTAACGTTTTCCCATACTTGCTCTTATACTCTGCCTTTATTTCTTGCATATCGAGCTCAACTCTTGTCACCACTACCCTTATCAATGTCGTGTCATCCGTTCCTATGCCCTTCATTGCACGTCTCAGCACCTACACAATGTTATATCTAACCTTTTACTAAAAACTTCTCACGGAAGAAAACAAAACTTGCGTCACAAGTTACCCATTAACTTAGCATTTTATTTATATATACCTTGGCAAAGTACTTGGACGAATTCTCTGCACATCGAATGATGGACAATAGAGCATACTGGAAATGCCCGGATGTCGCTTTCTTGATTCTCTGCAAATTTACGATGAATTCGTCATTTTTCTAATATTCTTAATCAATTATACCCATTAACCGCCAATTTCTGTTCTCTAAGAGTCGAACCCCTTCATCGAACCATTAGAACATTTTTCCTGGTTGCCATTTTCCGACTGAATTAGTTAATCAATCCATGTATATGCAATAGTAAAGAAAAGGTAATTACCCTCTCAAATGGTTTTCCGTAATTATTCTGGAAAGCAATGGCGAGAGCAACCAAATGTGCACTGCTTCTATCACTGAAAATATTTATGAAAGTCGACTCGTCAGATCCCTTTGCCAGAGACTTTGCGTCACTCTCGACCAACACCAAATCGATTTCTGGTCCTTCATAGCGTGTCGTATTTACATACGCAATTAATAACTAAAGAAAAAGATGAAGAAGTATTTTTTTATCAAAGTCATCCCTCGATGACGAAAAAGGAATGTATATACCAGTTTAATAAAAAAAACAATGTTTAACCTTTTTATGATTTCCACTAGTGCTTATTTCGAGTTCTTGATCTAGGCGATCTCCAAATGCGACGCTATAGATTGTCTTAATCTTCCGGAGCTGCGACGGGGTACGAGAACAGATAATTTCCGTCGCTGCTCGCAAATCTTTGTGATCAATCAAACCTCCTCCTATAGATTGTCTTATTATCGTTGCATCCTTTAATACAGGCTCAGGCATCCACTGTAAAACTGCTCTCTGCAATAATATTATCAAAAAATATATGATTTTAGCCCTGATTAAGATTAATCTCTAGTTAAAATTGAAAATAATTACGGGTTAGGAATCAATTGATGACCTTGGTGTTATGATGAAGCTCTGAAGCCAATTTTTTGTTGAGGTCGTCATTATACATGTTGGTATATTCTTCTTGTATAAGAGAACGTTGTGATGCATTTCTATGAGAAAGAATATTAATTACCGTAGACGTATCACATCCTAATCCTGATAATTGGGATTTTAAGAAGAAATAAAACGAACAATTTAAATTATATTCTTAAATTAAAAAGAAGGGAATGAAAAACTGGAAAATAAATTGTGTATATACAATATTGCCTTTAAAAGCTCGATATAATTGCAGAGCATCATCATGAGGGGAAGGTACTACTGCCGGTATTGTTACTGTCGACATTCTATTTTTTTTCCTCTGAATTCAATATCTAGAAGGTTATTTATTTATTTATTTTCTCGAATGATTGTGAGATGTATTTAGAAAGCCATAACGAATGAAAATGGACCATTGGCTATTGATCCCAACCCAAAATGATGTAATTACTGAGGCAAACTAGAACGGAAAAATAAATTAATTATAGTTCAATTCTTTGCAAAAACCAACTTGTAAAATGATGATTCCAATTTTATTGTTATTAATTTTTTCAACTTATAAGAGTTCGTTACAACTACCACATAGGGCTGGGCAAAAAGGCTTAAAGTCCGGGATCGGCCCGAAAAATAAGCGGGTTCGGGCTTGAAAAAAAAAATCGTTTAGAAAGCGGACTTTTTTGGGATCGGGATCGGCGGACCCGAACTTTTTGCGGGCTCGGACCGAGCCGATCCCGGACAGCCCGCAAGCTTTTCATAAAAAATAAAATAAAATTAGACAGGCTTCAGCCCGTGAGCGGCCCAACCCATCTTTCAATATCAGATTCAGATTACAATATATACTATATTATATACCACATAAACATAACATTGCCGTGAAACCCTAGCCACTCACACACACTCAGTACTCAATCGTATCTCGCTCTCTCTCCCTCCCTCCCTCCCTCCCAGTCGTCTCTCGCTCTTCACTCCGACGGTCCGACCACTCCAGTCTCCTCTAAGCTCTAATCATCAGTCTCTCGTCTCTCCCTCCCTCCCAGTCGTCTCTCGCTCTTCACTCAATTTAGTCACTGGCAGTCTCCTTTAAGCTCTAAATCTCTAATCCTCTCAACCACCGACGTTCTCCTTCACCAAATCGTCGATCTCCAGCCCATATCTGTATAAAACGAAATCGTGAGGGCGACAACCTGAGTACAGGACCAATTCGGCGATCCTTCACTGAATCGACCAATTCGACGGCGCTCTTCACTTTATTCGTTATGTTAATTGTGTAAACTGTTAACTGTAATGTAAACTAAGTTTGTTAACCGTGAAACATGGTAAACTATCACTGTTTAGTCTGTTTGTAAGCTGTAAGTCTGTAATGTAATAAACTGTGAATTTTTTTTTTTTTTTAATTTAAAACGGGCTGTCCGGGATCGGTCCGGGATCGGAAGCAGGCCGGGCCCGGACCTCGACTTTGAGGATCGAAAATTTTTGAGGTCCGGCTCGACTCAAATCGTTTTCTGTCAAAGTCCGGACGGGCTCGGGCCGGGCCGAGCCGGACAGCTCGTTTGTCCAGCCCTACTTCCACATACTTTATTCAGGCTCTTAACTAAACATATACTCCTTCAGGAGACTAGAAATTTAGAAATCTCCAAATTTCCAGGAAAATCAAAGTGGATTCAAACATTACATGCTATTATGTTTGTTACACCCAAATTTTAATTCGTTAGATATAGAATATTAAATTAATGTTATACATACATACATTCATCATATAATAAGACGCACGATTAGAACGAAATCGATATCGTGCATTGTTATAGTATTACATTAAAAATTATATAAATATAAAAATTGAATTATAATTTATTAAATTTAAAAATATAAATGATTAATTACTTAAAGTATAAGGATGTTATTTTAAATTGTAGAAATTATAATTCTACAAGCTTCCACCAATTTGGTGGAAGCTGTACTATATATATATATATTAAAAAAAAGAAACTTAATTAATTAAAAGAATATAGAAATCAGAGAAAAAAGAAAAAAAAAAAAAGAAAGCCCTGCAAATAAATATATATATATATATATTGTTTTTCCATGCTTGTGCACAAATTGAATTCGACTCTCTCAAATCTCTAAAGAAATTCCAAGCCACTTAAACAACTCACAATCTGGTATTACAATATAAGGTGAGTTTATTTAAAAATCTTTCTTCTTCAAGTATCAGCTTTTTAGTGTAGCAATTAATCTGAAAAAGTTGCACTATTAAAAATTAGTATGATATATTTTTTTTTCAATAATGATGTTTACCTATTACTGTGATAGGAATTAACAATCAGCAAGTTATTTTTTTCCATTAATTCTAAATAGTGATGAATTATTATGAAATTATTGGATTTACTCCTTGAAATGCGCATCTCTTGCTTGTGGAGATAAAAAAAATTACAACAATTTTGAAAAATCTGGTTAGTTTTATTATATAGATTTTTGTTTGTGTATGATATTAATTCCGAATGCATAGCTGGCAAAGAAGCTTCAATACTTCAAGGATTAATTAAATCAGAAGTTCAGGATATTAGAATCATAGTTTGGCTTAATGGCAAATATGCCTTTGGATGGTATTTCGTGATAGTCCTTCAACCTAATTTAATTCAGTTAATTGTTAAATAATTTTGATTTGGGATCTTTAATTGATCAAGATTAAGTATTATATATATGTAATTGATATTGTATGAGTTCCATTCAGTCTCATACATGCCTTTAATTGTACAGAATTTATGAAAAGAAATGATGGATAATCATGAATGTGTTATGATACTGCTGTGTTGTTTGATTACATTGATGTATTTATTATGGCCTTAGGACGCATTTCATTCATGCATTCACGGCCTTTGATATAGCTAGATTTATAAACCGATATTAATTGTCGGAATTACTATTATAATATTAATATTATAGGTGACGGAGATCGAGCGGGTGACCAGACTTGAGTGGTCTCAGTTGTAGCGTTTTTTGGGGGAGGTAAGTACCGTATATAAGATACTACGTAATATAACGGTTTTCTAATAAATCGTTGTCTTAAGTACTTCCTTAATAAAAATTACTATAGTATATGATTGGGTATGGGAAGTTTGATTTTAAATTGATATTTGAATAAATACGGTAGTTTTCTATGTTATTGTCAAAATATATTTGGAAATTTGATTTGGTTCCCATGAATTGTGATATACCATATGTATAATATCGAGATATTCTGGAAACTTGATTTGAGTTCACTTTGATTTTTGAACCGTGATTTGACTTAAAAATGATTACTTTGAGAGATTCGAGACTTGATTGGATTGGCATATGTGTAGGATATGGTCGTATACCGAGTTTAGGACTATCTAGTTTTAGGTCATGTCACTTGCTATCATTGAGGATAGAGTGACCGATTTGTAACGATAACGGGCCCACGGTGAGGCCAAAGGTTGCGCACCTAAGCCAAAAGACGTGGTGGCGTGTCGTTACTCGTACCTAGACATGTTCTAGGGAGCACATGCCATGAAGATTAACCCATGATAAGAAACTGTGATTTTATTGAGATTTGAAATCGAATTTATATTGGGATTTAATTAACTTATTATGGGATCGTATTTTGATGAACTACACTTTGTGAAATGGATGTTTTGGGAGTATTCAATATTCTTTCAATTATATGATAAATCAATTTGTGATTTCACATATGGTTTCAAAACGGTTTTTATAATTGTTTTGGAGATTACTTGGGATTATAATTTATTAGATTATGGTTATATTGCTTTGTATATTATATTCGGCACTTACTGAGTGGCTCCCACTCATCCAAAAATATATATTTCTTTTCAGATTTTGCAGAACTAGGTTCCATACTCTAGACTCATCTACTCGAGGACTTTCTCCAGGAGCTTAGGATCTTCTTTTTGGTATATCTCCTATGTACATTAGTCGTCTAGACTTGTAAATTTCCATGTAAACTTTTGAATCTAGTGTAACTCCGTGTTGGTAGAACTTGGTTGTATGACTTGCGATTTCTGGCTTGTGGGATTTTTGTGGGCATAGATGTTATAATGCCGATTTTTGTTTAAGTCGTAAGTCGATTTGTAATTATTAAACCTTGTTGTGGGTTATATTTGGATGAAATTTTGTATTTTGAGGCTGGTCGTAGTTCCGAGGTTGAATGGATTACGACGCCGGTCATGACGTGGGTTTGGGTCGTGACAATGCTAGCAGTATTATTTTAGTTATTTATTTGGAGTAAAATCTGTAATATTGATTTGTATGGGCAGGCCAAACCCATTTTACATCGGCCCAATTTTATGAGTATTCCTTTATCATCATCTTTTTCATCTCAATCTTCTTCATCCACGTCAACAAAAAAAAGAGAGCTAAATTATAAGCTTCATCATCTTCTTCTTCATCATTTCTTTGTCCCTATGAAGATCGCTCTTCTTCCTCAAGCTATACTATTCTTTTGAGCATGATATCTGTGTTGTGAGTGTTCATTTCCGGGATTCAGCAAAAATGATGAAATACATGTCATTTTCAAAAAAACCACAAATGATTTTCAAGCTTCTTGATCCTGGAATAGTTGTACAGTGGAATGGTACTAATTTAAAGAAAATGTTTGTCAATCAAGCTTCCTTCAACAAAGGAGGAGCTGTTGGAGTTGATTGTTTTAGGAAACTTGATTTGTCAAACATGATTGAAAATTCCATTTACTTGCAAGAGACGAAAACAAGAAAAGTCAATATGAAAGAAACTTTGCAAAAGAAAAAACACAATCTGTACAAGTTTGTGTTGATCAAAATGGGTGTAAAAACCCTTGTTGAAGCTTTTTTTTTTTAAAAAATGGATGTTGGTGGAGTGTTAAAAATGGATATAGGTTGGATTGGAAGTGATGAAAAGAATTTTAGTAAAGAAGCAATTCTGTCTTGCTGGGATGGATCAAACTGCACGCAAGAAAAGTTTGAGGATCTTGGTGTATCTGGTGAAACAGACAATGACTCAGGTGGCTTTGCAAGAAAATAGTTATGGTTTACTGGATTGGATCAAACTGCACGCAGGAAAAATTTCGAGGACCTTAGTGTACCTATTGCAAAAGATAGGGACACTGCCAGAATTATGCCAAACAACACTACCGGAACCACAGTCGTCGACGGAGCTCGAGAAACACATGGAAACACTCGTGATGATGTCGCCAACAACACTGAAGCATCAATTTGGACTGCAATTCATCAGAACGAAAAATATCAATCGATTAGGGTTCCAACACTACTTTTCTACAGAATCGGGTATTCTCGTTCTCTCTCAATTCTCGATGGATTAATGCAATTCAAAACTTCATTTAGCTTGAAAATGTTGCTCTGAGTTGATTGGTTGAATCAATTTTACCATTTAAGTACTCTAGAATAAAATTGCAGCTCGAATTGCTCAAAACTGGAAAACTGACTATAGAATTGGGGGAATTTTATACAGTGCATTTTTCTTATCCGTTTCAATTCAAATCAATTACAATGTGTCTTAGGAAGTTGTCATGAAGGTGTATGCAAGTTTTGAGCCAAATAAAACGAGAATAGCTATTGAAGAGACCAATATCAGTTGTTTTTCAAACTGTTTTTCAAACAAGTCAAGCAGTAATTTTTAGTTTTAGTTTAAATTGAAGAAAAGTGTTAACGTAGTTTTATTTAGAGTAGTATGGTGGAGGTTTCTGCAATGGTGGCTGCTCATTTCAATGGCCGAATCGAAAGTCAACTTCAATGTCAACAATTTGAGCATATTATGATCTGATCTACAATTTTTGAAAGGAAAGAAGTTTTTACTGTGTTATTTCACCAGCTATGCTTTATTTGAAGGTTAAAATTCGGTTAAGAGTGGAGAGCAAGTAAAAGGCTGTATTTAGAAGATATTTCTCATATTAGTATTATTTTTTTAAAAAATCAGTACTACTGTACTGTCTGATTTTGGTTTTTGGTATTGTTAAAAACCAGCTATTATATCTTTTCTTTTCTAATATTGTAATAGAAAAATAATGATGTTTAGAGTTTATTTTGGACTAATATATAAAGTCTTTAATTTTCTTTTTTATGGTTCATGAATAAAAATTTAAAATTTGAGTTCATTTTTTTTTTCTGCAAAATAGTTTTTATTTCTTTTATTTTAATTTTAGTTTAAATTTAATAAAGAAAAAATTCAATCTATTTTTTTCTTTTTGCTGTATTTTTTTCTTTTTGCTGTATTAAAGAAGAAGTAGTCCATTTTAGTTCTATTTTACAGTTTTAAAAAAAAATAATGTCATCCTCTTTGTTAGGATTTTATTTCCCTTCTTTTTTTGAAATTGGAACTTGTGATTTTTTTCTCCTAAAATCTCAGGTTCAAACAGAGCTAACAATTTGCCATTTTCATTAGGTCTCTGTACATTTTTCACATTATGATCCGATTTCTTTAAGTGTACTCACCATGCCTGGAATCCAAGGAGGGGTAAGCACATATATTTATCCATCGAATTTTGAATTTTAATTTTTTTCTTTAGTTTGATAATATTCCTAAAAGATTGATCACTCGATTTTTCAGTAGGTAATTAATGATTTGAATTATGTTGGGTTAGATAAAACTAATTTCTTTGGTTTGACTTTAGGTTATGTGGCCTAGATTAGTAGCTAACAAGATCTTGAGGAAGACATTGGGGAGTAACAATTCTGTGGCAGATTTTCCAAGTTGCAATACTAATGAAACTTTCCAAGAATATTTTCCGGCCTCGAAAAATGATATCCAAGAATATTTGAGCCCGATTATGACCCTACCTTTCAAACATTACAAAGATACTCATGGATACAAGTATAAGTTGGAAGATTTTTTTTTCCTAATTTCATTTCATTTGTTTGCAATTTCTTTCTTTGCTTATATATTCATTTATTGCTAAATAGGGTTTTTGTTAGTACATGGAACGTTGGTGGGTTTGCACCAACTAAAGATATAGACATGAAGGATCGGCTTGATACCTATGGAACAGACTGTGACATTTACGTTCTTGGGTAAAATTAATTTCTGTTATTTATTTTCAATTTAATAAAATCTTTTTCTTTTTCAGTTTAATGAATGAACTTGTTCGTGGTTTATTTCATGCATGGAAGGTTTCAAGAGATCGTGCCTTTAAGAGCGTCAAATGTACTCGGATCTGAGAACAACAAGACTTTGTCGAAATGGAATTCGTTGATAAGAGAAGTTCTAAACAAGAAACTGCATAAAGTACCAAGAACGAAGTAATTAGAGGATCGAAAAATAATATTGTATCCCAACAAAATTATCGGAATAAATGATATTACCCAACTTGAACCTAATTCTTCCCCTCAAGATTTCAAGTATATCATAAGCAAACAAATGGTAGGGATAATGATTTCCGTCTGGGTTCGAAGCCATCTTCGTCCATTTATCCGAGATCCTAGCGTGTCATGTGTCGGATGTGGCATCATGGGTTGCTTAGGAAACAAGGTACCTTTTATTCAAGAGGTGTACAAAGTTTATTATACAAAAATCTCTTAATTTTCTTATGTACCTTATACTATATTTTCATTTTGCAGGGTTCAGTATCGGTAAGATTTCAATTACATGAAACAAGCTTCTGCTTTGTATGCTCTCATCTAGCTTCGGGAGGAAGAGAAGGAGACGAGAAGCACAGAAACACAGATGTCGTTGATATCTTTCGCCGGACGAAATTTCCTAGAGGCTCGTTGTTAAACTTGCCGCGAAAAATTCTAGATCATGAGTACGTTAATTATTATTAATTAAAATTATGTCGATCCTAATGAATCAATTAGTTAGTAATTAATTTTTTTAAAAATTAGTTAGTAATTAATTATAACGTTCCCGTCACAAGAAATTATAATGCAATGGAAGAAAAATGTGAACAGACAGTTAATTAATATTGAAGGGTTTAGTTTATGAGAATCAATATTATTGGTGTTTGAACTTTGACTTTTGTCCTCATTGATCAATTTATAGTAGCCAAGGCAAAGCTGGATTAAATTTAAAAATAATTTTGTCAGGGACTTATTATATATGATAAGCATCGTGGGTTTAATTGTGATGGTGATTGTGATTGTTAACCAATGGTAGATAAACCACTTGAGAAAATGAAAATCTCATTATTCTATTATGTTAACCGACTTTTAAAGAGGATTCGTTTCAATTTTTCAAATTTACTAAAAAGAAACTTGGCTTCTCAATTAAAAAGTATATAATCTTTGATATGTAATATAGCAATCGTATAAAATCGAATAAGCCCGAATATACAAGGTAGATTATCAGTCTTTTTGGTTGTATATCATAAATACAACTTATATTGAATGAAAAGCATTGGTTAACTTCAATATATATATAGTATCATAAGTCCGGAAATCAAATTAAATCTTGATGATATCGGCTAATTAGTAGTAAATTAATCATTAAGTTTCTTTTGTATTAGTGCAGCCGAGTGATTTTGCTTGGAGATTTAAATTACAGAATTTCCTTACCAGAGCCAACGACTCGATTGTTGGTGGAGGGAGAAGAATGGAATGTCTTGCTTGAAAACGATCAGGTAAACCAAAAAAGAAATTTATTTATTGAACTAGAACATCGATTGCCTGGTTCCAAACATGACTAGCAAACTCTACATACATTTATAATTTTTAAATTGGTAGCCACTGTACAGTGTACTAAAATTTCTGCGTCATAAAAATGCGTCGCTAAGTCATGACTTGCGTCGCTAGTTTAGACACGTATAGATTTATAATTGATCGTCGTTTACGGTTAGCTGCGTGGTTATTGAAGTGCGTAGCCGAATCTGCATAGCTGATTGAATTCTTTCTTGTGGTGCATGATCGATAGTTTACTTGAGAGCTTGAAAAATCAATAACTAACCTTATGTTTTGAATTAATTAATTGAAGCTAAGTATGGAGCTCAATGATGGCAATTTGTTCCAAGGTTGGCGTGAAGGCTCAATAAGATTCCCGCCAACATACAAATATTGTCCCAATTCCGACTTGTATTTTGGATGCATCCAAGCTGGAAAAAGAGGAGAAAAGAAGCGAGCTCCGGCATGGTAATTAACTTAATTAATTTATTCAATTTCTACCAAGTAAGTTTAAAGTTTTTAGAGTAAAAATACCAATAATATTTACTGTGAAAATATTAATTTGGCCTAATTCATAGGTGTGATAGGATAATCTGGTATGGCAATGGAATAAAACAGCATCTATATACGAGGGGTGAATCAAAATTATCCGATCACAGACCAGTCAAGGCAATATTTACAGCCGACGTTAGCATCATACGTGATTTGAAAGCCTACCAAAGTCTTTTCCTATCGGACCGACTTGATCGATCACAAGCCACTTCGAATTATCATCAAATGATCATAGCTTCTTATTAAAAGGTCGGCCAAGTTTCGATATTTTGATTTTCAAAAAAAAAGTTTCGATATTTAAAATTTAATGATGCTTATGAATGATGTTTTGGATTTTGTATATATACGTACGTGTGAGAAAAAGTGTTGTTCTTGAGAAAAAAGTGTGAGAAAAAGTGTTGTTATGTTAATAGGGTATAGAGAAAATTATTGTAAACATGATTGTGTGTATGATTTCTTTACCGTATACATGTATACACGGAAAGGAAAATGCACTAAATTACGATTCTGATGATCATGATTCTTTTCTTCAACGTACGTGTATAAACTGAAGTAATGAAATGAACTTAATTAATTTCGTTTCCGATGATATGTACTCCCGACTGGTCAATTTGAATGATTTTATAATTGAAAAACATCATATATTTTTAGATGAATATAATATTTATCAATTTATATGAAATAAACATGAGTCAATTTCTAACCAACCATTAATTAATGGATGCTTGTACAGATAATTAGTAGACGATATTTCCACTCTTCTACTAGCATTTAAAAAAAAATTAGGAGATGATCTTAATGATTTGATGGTCTTTAATTGTCGTCAAAATAACCTCCCCCAATTCTTAAAGTAAATGTATCAATTGGTTTGCAATTAGGCATGGATTCTAACGATGATGTGGAGAAAGCAACAACGATCATCGATAATTCTCTCGCCAAAATGGCTCGTCAATTAGCCTAATTTGATTTTGTGAGAGACTTTTAAGTGGTATGATTTTCTGCTTATGTTGTTGGTGACAATTGCATGGGTATTGTGGCAAGAGCATAAGTTGATCTTTCTTGAAGATGTATGATCTAGATGTGTCGACTTTCTTTTTGTTATCATGCACATGTGCATGTGCTGATTCTAAACGGCTATAAAGAAATTCCGTTAAATACTTTGTAACTCATTGCAACTCTGCATGAAATTTATATGTGATCGAGCAAAAGGAAGAGACGGCTGAAGTTCTATAGCAATGAGTATATATTATGTTTATCGCTTCGTTAATCATTGTTGTCTATCCTTTTGTATTTTCTTCCGACATGTATTTTAGTTGTGTCTCATGCTAATGATTTTTGTTGTAATTTGTCTCGTAGAGTCGTTGATGATGTTTATCGATAATACTTATAATTTTGTCTTAATTTGGAGGGGTAGGTAAGTTTCATCCGGAGATTATCGATAAACTGACATGATTTATACTAGACCATTTTAACTTAATTGTTCTCTCTTTTATAAAAATAAAATAAAATAAAATAGTACTATTTCCGTCTCTAATTACTTGTCTGTTTTCAATATAATTTTTATATAGAAAAAATGAAAAATAGTTAGGAACAGAAGGAGTAAGAAGAAAAATTAAAACAAGACCACCTAGAAAGATCTGTGAAAAACTTAAATCGATTGAAGTCAGAATTTGATTCATAGAATTTAATATTTTGAAAGAAGCTAGTATATCATATACGAATTATTCATCCGGCTGATCAGGCTGGATACTGGGATTTGTTTTTTCCAATATAGTTAATCTATGACTAATAAATAGAGAATTAGCTAGCCATAATCATATTTCTTCATCAATTGATTAAACAATTAGGGGTGGCTTTTGATACAACAATAATAGTCCAAACTAGGGTTCTATTTGATTAATACATATGCCTCCAATCAGGGAGTTGCCTTGATGCATTAACCAATCACATAGTCTAAATTTAAATCCCAATGATTTTTATCACAGCAAAATTAAATTATATTTTAAAGGTCATTATACTTGATTAATTCATCGGAAAATATCAAAGTAACGACCACATCTACATTATTCTCTAAATACTAAATGCTGGACACTGTCAAATTTTGACCTAATGGGTACTGAATTGGAAGTTTATACTTGCAAGACCAATAATTATTTTGTCCTTTTCTTTTATATAATTTTGTCATTTTATCGATTATGACAATAATCTAAATAAAAAATCCAGCTTTCTGATCACTGTAAAACAGGGAAATAGAAGACTAATTAACGGCTGACCAGCTTGCAAAAGGGATCGAGTTGCGAGAAAAAAATATCAACCTTCTTTTTTTTGTGTGTGTGGAGAATTTCTATCAACTTTTTTTCTAAGAAAGATTTATAAAAGCATATATGATTGGAACGATTGTAGACCACACGACAACATATGATAGAGTAGTTCCATCGGATAGAAGTATAATTAGTTAGACATGATTTAATAATTACTATTTCCGTCACAAATTAATATAAGCTTTTATATATAAAATATAAATAAAAATTTATATATATTTTTAGACATATTTTATATAAAATATAAATAAAAATTTATATATATTTCTAGACATATTTTATAATCAACGGATATAACGGGATTGTTATATGAATAGAAACATATGAATATCTATACATTTAATCTAAGATATGAGGCAACATATAAATTAAAGCAAGTGGCTAAAAGAAATTATTTTTAGATGAGACCATATCAAGTTGAAAATATCGTTAACTACTTTAGGATTGTTGGCCAAACATTCATCCTAAAGATCATGTGATCGATTTTTTATAGATGTTGGAGGGATTATTTTTATTGTATAAAGTAAACGTGTATAGAGCACTCTTTCTATATAAAAATAATTTTTTTTTATTATCATATAAAAATATATGATATTTTATATTTTTAAATTCATCTAAATAGATATATATGTATTAAAAATTATTGATTAAATATATGTATCTATATGATCTAAAAATACAAAACATCATATATTTTAATACAAAGTAAGAGTATTTAACATCATGGTTTGATTTAATTGGTGAGCATCCCCTTCTTCATCCTTGAGATGAGAGGTTGATGGACATCTCCTCATTCATCCATGAGATGAGGGGTTCGATTCGTGTAGTTGAACAAATATGTAATGTAATAAAAAAGAAGAAGTAGGAGTATTTAGAAACTTGGTCTTCCTGGCTGGCGGTTACTAAAAAAATTTAACAATCTTTTTTTTTTAAGATATTAACAATCTCTTTTGCAAAATGAATAAATGTTGACTATTTGGTGAAAATTCTTACTATTTTGTTAACAAAAAGTCTGAGATATTAACTAAAGTTCGAGACATTAAAAATGTTTAAACTAAAGGTTTTATTGGAATTGAAATACTTATGTTACAAGCCAATTTATTGATTTCATTGAAGTACATAGGTAAGAATAAATTGAATCGAAATCGATTAAGATTGAATACTCATTAATGATTCAGGAATATGATTTATTATTTTTTTATTTGTTTATGAAATGTAAATTATAAATTTATTACTATATCAAATCAGGCAGACATCTATGCATAAACGATGAAAAAGTGATCCAGATTTTCATTGAAATTGCATCAAAAAAAGGTATGCGACAGGAATCAAAATAAATTGTCTTCCATAAATTATGTTCGAAATATGTATTTGCTAACAAAAAAGTTTCCATTATTCTCTTTGTAGCTTCACACTCGCGTAACAACTGGGACTCGCTTTAGGCTCATTCGTTGGCCTACCTTACATAATGGGCTTTGCGTTGGCCCATATCACCAAAGGGAACCTGATCAGCCAAACATGAAATCGAACCGAAAATATTTTTGGCCCTTTATTGAGGAAGATCGGTTCATTTATAACATTGTTGGTTTCACTTTAATTTGAGTTGACAACTCGTATTACTGGCGTCATCTGTATCGATTCAAAATTAACCTCAATCAATCAAGCACACGACTCAAACAACTTCAATTGATTCTATCTTCAATTGGAACACTTTAGCTCGTAAGAACTGGTTTCACAAACATGAAATGAACCCCTCAATTCTGGACCGGATCGGAGTGGACCGGACCGTATCTCTGTTTCTAGAATAATATTTTTCAGTCTCCAACCCTTTTTTAAATAGAACCATCTAGAACTCCTTAACACGCCATTAAGCTCTAGCTTACATTCTTCTCTTCTTCTTCGATCGGCAATCTGAAAGCTAACAAATGGATGACGATTTCGATATCCCTCCAGCCGAAGAATTCATGAACGACGACATGGATCTACCCGACGTCGACAGCCCCATTTTGAAAGTCGGAGAAGAGAAAGAGATCGGGAAACAAGGTTTGAAGAAGAAGCTTCTCAAGGAAGGTGAAGGCTGGGATACACCTGAGCCTGGTGATGAAGTAGAAGGTAAATTACTTATCATTGTCAGCTCAATTTCTTAATTAATCAGTTTCTCGATGAGCTTTAAGATGGACGAGTTTGATGTTTTGTATTTTATTGTGCAGTACATTATACGGGAACGCTACTTGACGGGACTAAATTTGATTCCAGTCGCGATAGGGGCACTCCCTTTAAGTTCACACTTGGTCAAGGTTAGTGATTGGCATTTGAGCTATTGATACATTGTGGCAGTGTTTTGCAATTTGAACTTTTTGGTGGAACAATGTGCCGATTAATTGTTGGGCAATAGACATTGCATTTCCTTGCAGAGCTCATGAAGTGAAAAACTTTTCTTTCTTTCTTTTTTTGAAGAAATCATGGCGGCATTTTTGTACTCAGTGGTGCTGCTACAATGCATGAAAGCCATGAAAATGTGATTTATACAATTAAATACACGCATAGTAGAATTGCACCACCCACTATTTACCGGTTGTCGTGTTTCCATTATCTACGCCTTGACCGGAGAAGAACACGTGTTTAATACTATCTCATAGTGTATTTAGATAATTTGTTTGCTTAATGAATCTGAGATAACGTATCCTAGTACTATCGAGGGATGGTGTAGATGGAATACTTGTTTGTGCTTTGAAATGTCATCTTGGTTGTTTATGTTGTGTTATTATTCTAGTTGGTTACTTGTCTACTACTTTTCCTTTTATGATTTTTCTTCTGTCAACTGAAGCTACACTGTGTTTCGTATTACAGGACAAGTGATCAAAGGATGGGACCAAGGAATTAAGACTATGAAGAAAGGTGAAAATGCATTGTTCACCATCCCAGCTGACCTAGCCTACGGTGCATCTGGCTCACCTCCAACCATCCCTCCTAATGCAACTCTTCAATTTGATGTTGAATTGCTGTCGTGGACTAGCGTAAAGGACATTTGCAAGGACGGTGGGATATTTAAAAAAATTGTCAAGGCAGGAGAGAAATGGGAGAACCCAAAGGATCTCGATGAAGTCTCGTCAATTATGAAGTTAAGATTGAGGATGGTCCAGTTGTTGCCAAATCAGATGGCGTGGAATTTGCCGTCAAGGAGGGTCAGTATCATGTTTTATATGTTAAGACTTAGATATGCCATCATGGTTCTAGGCTCTAGCCCTTCTCAATTTGTGTTATTTTTTCAAATAACAGGTTATTTCTGTCCTGCAATTCCCATTGCTGTTAAAACAATGAAGAAAGGCGAAAAGGTGGTACTTACAGTGAAGCCACAATGTAAGTCTCTGTACAAGTGAATAGGAGTGATGGTTGAAGTTATGTGTTTGAGTTGGCATATATTAACGATTTTTCGTATTAAATTTTTTGTTGCAGATGGTTTTGGTGAGAAGGGTAGGCCCTCTAAAGGCGATGAAGGTGCTGTGCCGCCAAATGCCACCCTTGAGATTACGCTGGAGTTGGTGTCGTGGAAAACTGTTTCTGATATTACAGATGACAAGAAAGTCCTCAAGAAGATCTTGAAAGAAGGGGAGGGATATGAACGCCCTAATGATGGAGCTGTTGTCAGAGGTTGACACTTAGTACTTAATAAATTATTACTTTTAATTGGAAAAAAAGAAGAAAAACAATGGTTTCGACTTTTGAGCAATGTATCTTACTGAGTTCTGTTCATATTGGCAGTCAAAATTATGGGAAAACTTCAAGACGGCTCAATGTTCATGAAGAAAGGCCATGAAGAGGGATCAGATCTATTCGAGTTCAAGACAGATGAAGGTAATAGAGCAAACACAATTAATCTTCTATTCTACATGCTAGTGTTTGTTTCGGCATTTTCTCATCTCTGGTTGTTTTGGGCACAGAACAAGTGATTGATGGCCTCGATAGAGCCGTGATGGGTATGAAGAAGAGCGAAGTAGCATTAATAACGATTGCACCAGAATATGCATTTGGGAATTCTGAATCCCAGCAGGAATTGGCAGTTGTACCTGCTAATTCAACTGTATACTATGAAGTTGAGTTAGTGTCTTTCGACAAGGTTAGTAGTGTATCAAGCCCCAATTTTCTTTTAGCTCGTGTATTATATATATAGCTTACGGGAACTTACTGCAATGACAGGAGAAGGAATCCTGGGACATGAACACCGAGGAAAAGATCGATGCTGCTGGCAGAAAGAAGGAGGAAGGAAATGCTCTATTCAAGGCTGGTAAATATGCCAGGGCCTCAAAGAGATATGAAAAGGTAACTAATCCTGGAATTACTGAACAGAGATTTGTTTTTATTGCAGACTATTATACATGTCTAAGGGATCTTTTTTCTTTGTGCAGGCTGTGAAGTACATAGATTATGATTCGGCATTTGGTGATGAGGAAAAGAAGCAGGCAAAGGCATTGAAGGTTGCTTGCAATCTCAATGATGCAGCTTGCAAGCTGAAACTGAAAGACTACAAGGAGGCTGAAAAGCTTTGCACAAAGGTTTGCTAAATCTCTATCGATGTTCATATTCTCTGTCAAATATATGTTAGTTTGAGCAATGAGATAACATGTATTTTATGAATAGGTGCTAGACATGGACAGTAGAAATGTAAAGGCTCTCTACAGGAGAGCTCAGGCATACATCCAACTGGCGGATTTGGATTTGGCCGAGTTTGATATCAAGAAAGCCCTCGAGATTGACCCGAACAACAGGTTTGACAAAGTTGAATACCATTTGAGTTTGTGATCTGTAATGCTGCATTTTTCTGTGGAATTTACACCTTGCTTGTGTTGATCCAGGGATGTCAAGCTGGAGTACAAAGTCTTGAAAGAGAAAATGAAGGAGTACAACAAGAAAGAAGCTAAATTTTATGGAAATATGTTCTCCAAAATGAACAAGCACTAATGTAATCTGAAGAGCAATTCTTTTTGAGTATTTATCCAAACCATGTTTTGGTCGGTCCCTCATGTATCACTATTTGATTTTGATAGATCCTTTTAATATTGAATAAATCATTTGTCCTTGACATTTGCTGTTTGAAATCTAAAATGGTCCCTCACTCACCTTAAAATTGTTTGTCCCTTTCTGGGCGGGCCACGAGCACCAAGTAGCGTAGTCCTCTGGCCTCTAGAAGGTTCTGGAATGTTCGCTTCATATTGCCTTCAAATGGGGGAACATTAATATGCAAATTATAAAATTTGATTATGTCCAAGTATTTCGTGTTTAGGATTACCTTATGGTCTGCTGGTGGTAGACATGCAAAATTGAAATTATTATAAGCAGCTTTAATTTCTCTATTATAGGATTAATTAAGCACTTATTCTAAAAATACGGATTAAATAAGAAACCATCAAATCAAATCAAAAGAAAAGAAAAGGATTAATGAAGAAATTATAACATTTCTCCAATTTTATTTTATTTTATTTTTCGAAAAGGAAAATATTTCCTTTAGTAATATCGAGTTTCCCTGCATATTGAAAAGTACTGAAAGACGTCTTCATTAACTAGAGAGAATCCAAAAGACTTGCTTTTGAATGAAAATCCTTTCACTTTATTTCTCTCTCTCTATTTCAAATGGGTGGGGTTTTTAATGAAGAAAAAATCACAACTTTAAGTGATTGGTAGCAGTATTCTACTGAACGAGGAGTAGTAAAGATGCAAGTAATGAAGTGGAACAAAACTTCTTTGATCATGTGTTCTATAGGTCCCTTGATGGAGTACTCGATGAACAAAATGAGGTTCGATTTTGCCCTGTTCTTTATTAATGGGTTTTTTGCCTTTTTATTATTGCTTCCTTTTGATGGTTGATTTTGGGTATAATCAAATGTCTCTGTGTTTTGCTATTCTAGGTCAATGAAGGGTTTGCTGATCAAAATCAAATGGATGTGAACCTCCCCATTCGAGTTAACTGAGCAAGAAAGGAAGATAATCGCTTTCCCTAAAAGTACATTCATTCTCGGTCGTTCAGGGACAGGGAAAACTACCGTCTTGACCCGGAAATTGTTCAATCAAGAGCAGAATAATAGTGCATTTAAAGGTTATGGTTTTGAATGTAATCCTCTTTAGCGTTTGATCCATCAAGACGGGGTTGCAGGTGGTCTGAAAGAAAACAAAGAACATTCTTTGCGACAGCTATTTGTCACCGTTAGTCCTCGGCTTTGTTATGCTATCAAACACCACATGTCCGACTTAAAAGGTGTGTGCATTATACTCTATGATAAACTGATTATTTCTTTGCACTTGCATCGGATGCTACTCATGGAACATCCTTGTATTTGTGTCTGTGTGATGTCCTTAGTCTATTCTCCATTGTTCAAATAATTATTATTATTCTGTAACAACATTTGTTGTTCTCCAACATAAATTTGAAGTATTTCGATGGCTGCATCATCACTTGCCTGTTACAATATTTGTTTTTTATTGGATGTTATTTTAATTTGCCAATCTTTCTGATGTTATTGATTCATAACTTCTTGCATTCTGAGATGTTCAATCTCTATTCTGTGTGCAGAGATGCCTATGGTGAAAACACTGGAATAGAAAGTAGCAGAGTTGATCTTGATAGCATAGCTGCCATCGGACAATTCGAGAACATTCCAGATTCTCTAGATATTCCCTCCGAGTCATACCCACTTGTGATAACTTTTCACAAGCTGTTGATGATGCTTGATGGGTCGTTCAGTGACTCATTTCTGGATAGGTCACACGTAACTGATAATATCATATATGCATCAAGATCAGCCGCCTTTCAGAGCTTTATGAGGACAAAAGAGGTTAATTATGAGAGGTTTAGTGTGTTATACTGACCTCGGTTCAACACTCAGATTACAAAGATGATCGACTCTTCAACTGTCTTCGACGAGATTATGTCTCATATAAAAGGTGGCATCCTCACTTTAGAGGCCAGTGACGGAAAACTGAGTCGGGAAGAATATCTACAATTATCCAATGCTCGATCATCTGGTTTAAGTAGACAGAAAAGGGAGACGGTATTCAAAATCTTCCTAGTTTATGAGAAGATTAAAATGGAAAATGGTGAGTTTGATATGGCTGATCTTGTAAATGATCTTCATCGTCGACTTAAGGAACAATGGTACAAGGGAGATTTAATGGATTATATATATATCGATGAGGTACAGGATCTAACCATGAGCCAGACTGCTTTGTTCAAATATATCTGTAAAAATGTTGATGAGGGTTTTGTGTTTGCTGGCGATACTGCACAAACTATTGCAAGAGGAATTGATTTTAGATTCCAGGTAATAAGATCCATGTTCTATAGAAAATTTGCGATGGCATCCAGTTCTGAATCTAATGTAAGGAAAGAGAAAGTGCACATATATCCAATATTCAACTTGACCCAGAACTTCCGTACACATGCTGGAGTTCTCCAGTTATCACAAAGCATCATCGAGCTTCTTTACCACTTCTTCCCAAATTCCATTGATGTTTTGAAGCCTGAGATGAGTCTCATATGTGGAGAACCTCTTGTTTTGCTTCAATCGGGGAATGATGAAAATGCAATTATAACTATGTTTGGAGATAGTGGGAATATTGGTGGGGAAGTTGTTGGATTTGGGGCCGAGCAGGTGATTTTAGTAAGGAATGATTCTGCTAGATTGGAAATATCCAAGTATGTCGGGAAAAAAGCACTCATCTTAACAATATTGGAGTGCAAGGGCCTCGAATTTAAGGTGATACTTTATATATTTGTTATTTTATTACATCTGCCTTATTTGTATATTCTGTTACCTGCTACTAGTTAGATTAGTACCCTGTGGGCGATGCAAGAAGTGGAAGTAAATTACACTCAAAATTGCTTCTAAGCATTGTAAATTTTACTAACATACATGAATAAAATTAACCTTTTTGTAGGATGTGTTGTTGTACAACTTCTTTGGCTCATCTCCACTGAAAAATAAATGGAGAGTCATTTACAATTACATGAAGGAACGAGGTTTACAGGACTCGACCATGAATATGAAAGAACAAGGATTCAACGAGAAGAAGCATAATATTATGTGCTCTGAATTAAAGCACCTCTACGTTGCCATAACTCGAACACGTCGACGACTTTGGATATGCGAGAACAATGAGGAATCTCAAAACCAGTGTTTGACTACTGGAAGTCTCAATGTCCTTGTCCAAGTTAGACAGTTTGATGATTCACTTGCTCAGGCTATGCAAGTACAAAGCGCCCCCGAGGAGTGGAAATCACGTGGAATTAAGGTAGTGTATTTTCTCTAAATTACATGTTGTAGCATGGTATAGCATTTTAGCATATGAGAGCAATGTCTATCGTATTTTCTCTAAATCACGTGGAATTAAGGTAGTGTATTTTCACTTGTTTTTCTTCACAGAGGAATGGTTTTTATCGAGCTGGTTCATATGAGATTGCCGCAGAGGTGTATTACAGGGGAAACTTCTATGAAGAGTGCTTGGCAGCTTGAAGTAAAGGAAATCTGTTTGAAATCGGTTTGAAGTATCTTGAATATTGGAAACAAAGTGCGTCAGCAGATGGAGATTCAGTTAGAAGGGAGAAAGTAGACAAAGTTGAAAACGAGTTTCTTGAGAGTTGTGCTCGTCATATATCTTCTATTCCAGAAAGTGAAACTGCGCCAGGTAGAAACAATGAAAGTAGCGAAATGGCCAATGCTGAGTCAGGCAATCCTGCAGCTATTGCTTCTGGAGTTCAAAAGAAGAAGAAGAAAAAGAAGCTGAAGAATAACAAGAAGAAAGCTGGTCAATAACATATCCCACCTAAATCAATATAAAGTTAATTTCTATGACATGCGTTTCATCGTTTTGCATGTTAGTTAGAAAAAATGTTGTCTATTGGAGATGCATATTAACTCTCTTCAAGAAACAGGAGTAGAACTGGTTAAACTGAATTACGAAAAATCTTATTTTGTTTTAGACTTCTTATGAAACTATAATTATTGATATTTGATCTTCCTAGATATATCCTCAACTGAAGTTCACCAGCCGATTCTGGTGGAATTGGAACATCCTAGTGACAGTGATGGTGATGAGATCAAAGAACTTCCACCAAAAATGACCGCTCTTCTTAATTCTATGGGTCCAAGTGTGAAAATGGATGTGGCTTGGTTTTGGGAAGTTTTTGAAGCAGCAATATCTGCAGCTAGTAAGGGATCAAGGATGTTGAAGTTCCCACTCACAAAGGTGTGTAAGAAGATTCATATATTAACTCAAGTAAAATTTTCAAAGAAATAATTATTCTGTTCCTAATTGAAGAATATTTTCCATCTTTCAGAATGATGTCGCTCAACGTCTTAATGTTTTTCTCATGGCAACTGGCTGTAGATCATTTGATATAACAAGCGAATGGAAGACATGTTTGATGATTTGAGAATCATTTCTTCTGCACTGCAAAAGGAGTATGTTTTTGATTGTTTGTTTGATATTTAGACTGCTCATTGAAATCTTTACACATTCTTTTTGATTTCCAACAGATTAGTCAGGGAGTCTGTCGATTCAGTACTATTACATTGTGAGAAATTGCTTTCTCGATGGCCGATAATTGACCCATTGTTGCAGAAGATACTCTCAAAGCCATCCATGGTCAGGGAGATCGAAGAGTTTACGAGGCTGAAAAAAATGATCAATGCTGCAGATGAGGGAATACCTGTTCCGGTGGAGGAAGGGGAAGGCAGCAATTCTGGTGAAGACGAGTTTAGATGTGAAAGTGAGGTTTCTAATGCTAGTGCTAAGAAAATTGACAACGTGATCAATGCTTACAAAGAATCACTTCGACAGAGTGATGAAGCTATGGACATCCTTACTAGATCAAGTGTTGTGATGGATGATGCTCGTTTTTGGGGAATTTTTGTACGGTTTAAATCTAAAGCGAAAGGGGTAATGCTGTGGGGCCATGAATTACCGGTATGTACAATGTTTCTCTTTTTATCATTTATCAAGTGGAAAAAATTTAATATATTCCATTGAAGAAAATTTCACGTATGCTCTTTCTCTTTCAGAAGGCTTTGACTGAGCGTTGTCAAATTTTATGTGTGCCAAGGGCAGCATGCTCAATAATGGAGGAAGCAAAATTTGACTGCAGAAATCTTTCAAGTGAACTGGAAAGCAAGTTTGATGAGGTGGGAATGGTTTTTGTAGCTATAGAAAGCAAGTAAGTCAAAATTTTTTGTTTTGTTTTCTTGCTTGTTAGTTTACCTGTAATGAAACCACATATCTCTACTTGATTGATGCAAGAAATCTTTGTATATATTTATTGATTTCCAACAAAATTTTCAGGGAACCATACAATGTCCTGAAACTTTGCGAGCAATTGCTTGCACGACGGCCAGTTGTAAGCCCATTTTTGCAGAAGATACTATCGAAGCCGTTCGTGGACATCGTAAACAGTAAAATGTATACGAGAAAAGTTGACAATGAAAGTGGCGAGCAAGAGATGGAGACGGGGGATGGCAGCAATCTTTCTGGTATCTATGACGACAGCATGGCCAATGCTGAGAAAGGCTCCGATGCCAGTGAGGTTGTTACTAAGGTCAAAATAGACAAAGTGAAGGCAAAAATGGAGCAGAAGAAGAAAAACAAAAAGGCAAAAGCTGGTAAAAGCATAATTCTATCTAAATTAAAAAACCTCGACTAACTATCATTTTGATAAACGTTTCATTTTTCTCGGGTCTGGTTATTGTCTTTTTATTTTGATACTACTTGAGACAACTCTGCTTTCCCAGGTTCTATGGACTCTTCTTCAAGTGTGGCAAAAGATGAACCTTGGTTTTGGAGTGTTTTCGAAGAAGTAAAATCAGCACCTAGCAAGGGTAGGCTCCCAATAACTAAGGTACTTATGTAAGAAGTTTCACATCATTTCAAGTAAAAAGATGTACTGTCATTCCTGGATGAAGAAAATTTCCCCACAATTTCAGGAGGATGTACATGAACGTCTTCATCTCCTGGAACTGGTAATGCTGGGAACCTCAATACTGGAGGAAACGCTATTTGAATGCGGAGAGACGTCAAATGATGTATTCTGCATTAAATATGAGGTAATAAATCTCTAAATATTTCTAGTTCGACCCATTATTTATAGCCCCAAGCAAGCTGACACTAATTTTTTGTCCAATTTTTTATTTGCTAGGAAATCTTCATCCAGTAGTACAGTGGTTGAACTTTGCCAGATCATGCTTTCACGGAGGCCAATGTTAAGGCTATCACTGGAGATGACACTGCCATTCTTGAGAAAGAATGATGTCGAAACAAGGATGCCAACAAAGGTGGTAAAAGAACTCTGCGAGGCGACGGGAACCACGGCGGATGCATCTTCCAAGGAAACAAAGAAGAAACATGGGCAAGGAAAAAAGAAACTCAAGAGGAAAGAAAGAATTGATAAATTAGGGTGGTAAAAAAGTTTCATTGTCTCTTATTTTGCTCTTATTTAGGGTTTGAAACGGAACGGAACGGTCTTAGGGTTTGAAACGGAACGGTAAACGGAAATAGCGAAATCGAAAATACTGAATTCGATTTTGGTTAATAGGTGATTAGGGATTTAAACCATAATCGAAAACGATGTTCCGATTTTGTGAAAATAAAGTCGAATACATTGTATCCGATTATGCACAAACTTTTTTGGCCCACCTCATAATCGAAAACCTTGTTGTCGAATTTGTCCTAATTAAATTCATTTTTTTTTTGTATCTTACCAATTTGCAAGCATGAAGACATCATCCTATTTGCTAGCTAATATCCACAATCTAATGATCCATATGAAATTGTTATTAAAAACTTTACCAATCTCTCAAATTAATGCTATCCAGTTAGTTTCAAAAATAAAATCATTTTTTTACCAACAAATATTCGATAAAGCCAAGCTACCATAGATGATTTGGTCATGTGCTTGCCATGAAAGCTCTTGAATAGAAAATTGAATTAAGTTTGTGTTATGCTTGCTGTTTTATCAATGGCCAAAACGGGTGGAAGTATATAATATGATCTCTGATACAGTACCTAAAGTAAAAGCAAAACAAAAACGAAAATAGTGTTTTCGATTATGCAAAAGCAAAATCGAAAACGCTGTCTTCGAGTATGAGCAGCCAATCAAAGCAAAGCAAAGCAAAATCGGCAACGTTGTTTTCGGTTATGCAAAGATAATAATTGCGAAATGATGTGCTAATGATGTAATTCGGTTATATTGAACCCGATTATGGTTTAATTAAGTCTAATTATCCTAATGACAGCAAAATCGGAAACAATGTTTCCGATATTGCTATTTTTCTCCACAGACCAGAAAGTACCACATATTGTGTTAACGTTTTGGATTGTATACGTATTTATGTATTTAATTGCTTATTTAGAACACTTGTAGTTGCAGTTGCTGCATATTTTGCTTCACAAACAAAACAGCTCGAGAGTACTAATTATGCTACTTTTTCGCACAACAATCTTTCTATTCCGAGATATCCTATAATCTGGTATAGTCTGGTGATGCTGGTAGACATGGAAAAAAGAAGCTAAATTTTATGAAAATATCTTCTCCAAAATGAATAAGCTAGCACTAATGTAAATCTGAAGAATAACTCATGAGGATGCAGAACTAGTTCCTTTTTAGTTTATTTTTGGCTCTCGGCAAACAAGAATTCCATTTTTGTTTTCTTTCTATCTATTTCATACATTAATCAGAGTTTCCATGAAGTTTGGACCAATAACATACTATAAATGAATGAGTATGTTTTGTCTTTTTGTGTAGCATTCCAATTTCTCTGTCTTAGAATAAAGTTTCCTAAAAGTAACTATTACTAGTATTTTTCTTCAGGATGCATATTAACTTTCTTCAAGAAACTAGAGTAGAATCGTTTAAACTGAATTTCGAGCAGTTTTATTCTGTTTTAGATTTCTTTAGCAATCGCTGATATTTGATCTTTCTAGATATACCCTCGCTGGAAGTTGACCAGCCGATTCTGGTCTGGTGGAAATGGACAGTGATGGTGATGAGATCAGAGAACTCCCACCAAAAAAAAAAAAATGAGTGCTCTTCTTAATTCATGAAGGTTCATGTTGAAAAGAAACATGGTGACAAAGAATGTCAGTGCTCTAAGTGTTAATTTTAATGATTTTATTTTACAAATGAATTTCTCATTCCCGATGTGTGGAAATCAACACACCCCCAAACATCATGAACCAGATATTTTTACTCTCGTTGATTGAGGTGGATATTTCTCGATGTGAGAATCAACACGCCCCCGCCTCGCGAATGGAACATGATACTGATTCTATATTGATATTTGAAATTATTTTAATAGAACCTCATGGACCTAACTCAATCTCAAAAGCTAGCTCAAAGAGGAGAGAGGATTGTGGATGACAAGAAAAATAATAAGCTCATACATAAGAGAGCAAATAGGTACTTTTGTGCTCATTGCAAAAAGACTTTGAAGAAGACACAAACATGAAGACTCACGTCAAGGAGAAGCATGTTGAGAAAGAGTATCAATGCTCAAAATGTTTCCAGGTGTACGACACACCATCTTTGCTCACGGAGCACAAATGTCACCATGAATAGGTAACATACAATATTTTAGTTTTTTTGAATTTTTTTTCCCTCTATTTTTAGTTCTGTTATTGAGCTTTTAAGTAAACAATTATCTATTATGCATTAGTTTCAAGATTTTATGGTTCTTTTTCCTCTATCCTTACCGTAGCAATGCACCTCCTCAAAAATCCACCGCATTCAAATTAAACCAAATAAATCTAGTATGTATGTATGTATGTTAAGAAACATGGCATGTATTTGAGCGCTCACTTTATTACATATGAACAACAACACACTACACAGACATCACATCATTCATTCAATCAAGTGTGAAGTTACACGTGAGCTAAAGATTATTTCTATTCTCACTGCTAGAAAGTATTTGATGAAGATGAAGCCATGAAAACTCATGCCAAAGAGAAACACAGCGAGAAGGAGTACATAGTAGATTTGTTGTTAAGTTTAATGATTTTATTTTACAAATGAATTTCTCATTCCCGATGTGTGGGACTAAATACGCCCCCACACACCATGAACAAAACTTTTTTACTCTTGTTGATTGAGGTGTATCCTTCTCGATGTGGGGATCAACACGCCCCCACACATCGCGAATGAAACATGACACTCATCTGACATTTGAAATATTTTAATAGGATCTTATGGACATAATTCAACCCCAAAAGCTAGCTCAAGAAAAAGAGGGAGGATTGTGGATAACAAGAAAAATATTAAGCTCATATAGGAGAGAGCAAAGAGGTACTTCTGTGCTCATTGAAAAAAAGACTTTGAAGAAGACACAAGCATGAAGATTCACATCAAGGAGAAGCATGTTGAGAAAGAGTATCCAAATTTTTCATTTTACTTGGTCTTTACAAATCAATGAAATGTGAATAATAAGGCACATCACAGACACTGCCTCCTCAAATGATTGGGTTCACGAAATTTTGGTCCACGGATTCGAGATACTTCACCAATGAGCCGGCCGAATACAGATTATTAAGAGATAATAAAAAGCTTAAACATAGATATTAGTCCTTGATGGCATACTTCCTCATGGGGAAATGCTTCTCCTTCTTCTTCTGACGTTCCGTCTTCTATGATGCCTGCATTCACAATAGAGGTGATCAATCATCAATTCTCCACATATGTATTGATTTCAAACCCACATAACCAAGCACATAAAAAATCCATTGGCAGTAAATCTATAATTTATAAATTTATATCAAAACCCAACTAATCAATAATAAAATTACTTAAATTTGAGTTAAATATATAGACTATATAGACTAACTAATAGATGAATGTAATTTAAAAAACGATGTTAAATTAAATGCAATACAGTTTGCAGAGTATTGAAAGGATGGCACTAATTAAGATCAACTTGAGCCATATCTACTCCACAATAATTACCTGATGCTTTGTAAGGCCTCGGTGGATGACTCCGGCATTCTTGGGACGGAGATCCAGAGTTGTACCAGTACCTCCAACGAAACTCTAGAGGATGCTGCTTGTACTCAACCAATAAAGGATGATTAAAAGGGAGCCTATTTTCCCAGTTCCGTGGTGCCGATGACGTCAACATACTCATGGCTTCTCTTACTTCCTTCTCGTGCTTCAGTCAACAAGCTTCCAAACCAATATTCAAACACTAGTCAAAAGAGATGATAAGGTATAAAATTAAAGGAACTTTTGGCTACACATCCAAGAGAGTTTATGTAGTGGGTTCTCATCACGAAATGGAGGACCATAATGCATATTTCAAGCCTTACTACTGTCAGTGGTGCAACAAGGGTTATGGCCCCAAGACCGGAATGGAGGATCATAATAACAACAAACACGAAGAAAAATGCTATTTGTGCAAGGAGTGTCTTAATGTTTTCATGACCGCTACAAAACTCGCCGAGCAAAAGTGTTTGGTAAATCATTATGTTCAAGTTTTCTTGTTGAGGTTCATTTTATTTGTGTATAATATACACATTGGAATTCTCACTCCTCCTGAGATTCCATTCCCTTTTCGAGTTAGTTTTTGGTTGATTTATGCTCAAGGATTATTCATCATCTCAAAGTGGTATCACAACATTATTTTGTGTCTCTTCATCATGAAATGACGTTGCACACATAGAATGTATTGCCTAATCAAATTATTTCATGTGCATGCAAGCCCACTATATAAACACAAAGATTGGCAGCTACTCTCACCATCATAATGCTAGCTGATTTTCAATGCAATCAGTCCTCCCACAATTGGTCCTATTATTCTTCCAACTAATCACAAGGGCTTAAGCCAACCTAAATCTAGGAAAAATTCGTGCAAGGTTGTCGTCGGGAAAGTGAATTTTTGGGTTGAGACATATGATGCAAAGTGGAAGGTGGCTTTGGCCTACGATATGATGTGCTGCAAGTTGCAGATAACCAACCAGCAGTTGAACATGCAGGTCTCACTAAAATTTCCGACTTCCCCCTGATATCCAAACAGCTGCTAGAGAAATCGTGACGACCCTATGTAAGAAGTTTGAAGTTTACATTGACAAAATTTTAATATTATCTCTTTCTCTAATAATGTCTTTTTTGAAAAATAAATAAAAATAAATTCCCTAGTTACGTCTTTGGATAATAGTTTTTTTTTTTAGATTTTTTTTTAAATTTTTTTTTTTTATGAATTGTTCAGAATTATGCAACCATTATTATTTATTATTATCTTGAGACGTGATTTTTGAACTCAGCTTCTGGTCGACTCATTCATCACTCTAAGAAATAGATGTACATGGGTGAATTCTGACATAACAATGGACGTAATAGATGTACATGGGTGAATTCTGACATAACAATGGACGTAGGGGAAAAATATTAATTACAAGACGTTGAGAAAGTTCCGTGAGAAAAACTTTAATAGATTGGAGTCGATTTTGATTCACACAATTTGAAAGAAGCTACTATATGCACAAGATCCATCCGGCTGATTATACTGAGATTTGTACGTTAATTCCATTGTTAATTATCTTAACTAATTAATAGAGAATTAGTTAGTCATAAATTTCTTCAAACAATAGATAAAAAAATGGGGGTGGCCTTTGATACAACAACAGTCAAAACTAGCTAGGGTTATATTTGATTACTCATTTCGTCGGAAGATACTTGCCACTTTCTCTATGCAAGTGACGAGTATTTTTCGACGGAGGTAGTGATACATATGCCTCCAAATCTCCAATCAAGGAGTTACTTGCAAGTGTGTAACCGATCACATGGTTTCAATTTAAACACCAAAGATTAATACTATTGTTAGGAATATTTTCAATGAACAAAAATTAGTTAGTTCTATTTCTGAAGAGATAGATAAAGAAGCTGTTCTAGGGAGGAAGAGCCCGAATCTTCAATCAAGAAATATGTTCGAAATACGTATGTATTTACTTAGTATACATCGAAAAGTTGATGTAGCTTCACCCTCACTTAATACTAAAATGCTTTGGAAACATTCTGGATTTGGAAAAATCAAATTTCATAAGAATTTTTTAGTATTTTTTAGGCCCATTTGTTGGCCTACCATACATAATGGGCTTTGCATTGGCCTATATCACCAAGTGAACCTTTCACTTGATAAGCCGAACATGAAGTTGAACCGAGAATTTTGTTCGGTCGGTTCATTTATAAATTTGTTGGTTTAACTTCGAATTGAGTTGACAACTCTTGTTACTGGCGTCATCTGTATCGATTCTAAATTAATTTCTACTCCCTCCGTCCCAAAATAAATGCAAATTTTTCAATATAAATTACATATAAAAATTTGCATTTATTTTGAGACGGAGGTAGTATTAATCAACTACATCACTCAGAACAATATTGTTCAATTCATTCTTTTTCAATTGAAACAATAGCTCCTAAAAACTGGTTTAAAAAACAAGCTAACAATTCTAAAGTGGACCGATTCGTATCACTCACCAAATCAACAAAATCAAATTTATACTTATCCAATACAAACCAATCCTTATCAAAATCGGTCCAATTCAATTCCAGTCAGAATGAACCGTTACAAAAGTTGCTGACGTAGAATGTCTTTATCTTATGCATGCTACTTATACTACTATACAGTAAGTAGCATGAACAAAATCAAATTAAACAATTGAATACCCAATTTGATTATTAAATCTCAGATCCATAAGTTTATAGTAATATATATATATATATATATAGACACTTTTATGGTCGGTTTTAATATGCAATCCCTAGAAATCCCAAATGGAAATAAAAATGCAATTTTTTTGTAAATGAAAGTTTTTTTGTTTAATTTAATTAAAAATTTTAAAAAAGGAAAAATGGATGTTATTACGTTTGGTGTCATCATTGCAATAATCGTTCTCTTCTTAGTCGTGGTTTGCTACATCACCATTGAAGGCACCTGCAAGCGTCGCTCCTAATTTATTTCTGAGTACCCAAACACGCCCTAATTTATTTCTCACTTCACTCTTTCAAAAATGTTTAAATGGATTTTGTTATCAGTCTTTGTTTTCGGGCTGTGTTTGGATCTGGTTATTGGGAGTGGATCTTGTATGTCGCCGGCGGTTGAGCACCACCACGATCATCACCACGACCACCACAACTGTGATCACCATCATCACGGTATTGAAAAGGAGGAGACTTTCTCGAAGCTACTACCTGAAGAATTGGCCGAAGAAGAAGATATGAAGCTTTACGGATTCGGTCCCATCAATGGCGACCATCATCATGATCAAGCTCATGGTCATGATTCGAATCTTTCAGGCTTAGGTGAATCGAAGTTGAAATGAAATCACTGTAAACCTTTGAGCTTCTCGTTGCTATCTTTAATTCGTTTTGTTATAATTTGTTTGAAGGTCTTTGGGTGAATGCATTGGGTTGTTCGCTCTTGGTGAGCTTAGCTTCATTAGTCTGCCTAATATTGCTGCCAATACTGTTTGGTGAGTTGACTTCTTTCGTAGTGGATTTTTCTTTAGTTCGTTTGGAATGCTGGTATACGATTAACATACACTGAAATGGGTGATTTTTGTTTCGCAGTACATGGCAAACCATCCAAGGCTGTTGTTGATTCGTTGGCTTTATTTGGGGTCAGTATATTTCATTCCATATTTCCTTATGTTTCGGCATCAATTGAGATTACTTTCTAGGATTTGAATAGTTGATTGCTTCTTTCCAATGCTAGAATTGATGTGAGACCCTTTCTTTGTGATGCTACTCAGTTCGCTATTTTCTCAAAGGAAGCTAATTGTTGATCAGGGTATTTTAGTTTGTCCAACATTTGGCTATGCTGATGGTTTATTAATAAAAAATCAAATTCCTTGGAATTTTAAGGCTTTTGGTCATTAATGGCCTTTATTACTTTTTTTTTTTTTAAACAATGGAAGTATCCACTTTTATTCACATGGATGTATTTTTCAATTTCCAGGCAGGGGCGATGCTAGGCGATGCTTTTCTTCACCAACTGCCACATGCATTTGGTTAGGCCCCTTTCTCTTAGATGTATTTAAAGATCCATTTTTTGGATACCAGCTCTAGTTGTGAAGAGACTTCCCCTGTTATATGCTTTTTCAATCTCTATGTTGCGCTTGAGACTTTAAATGCAGTATCTTAGAGAAATAGCTGGTATGGTTCAAATTGTTAGTCGTGAAACAAAGGTTTGAATCATGATCTCATAAATTCAGTTTTACAGGTGGCAAACACTCTCCTGCTCATGATGATCATCATGCACACGATTCTCACAGTGACTACTCTGGACATTCGCATGGGCATGCTCATTCCATCAGTGAACTTTCTGTAGGATTGTCTGTTCTAGGTAAGTGCTAACATGATGAATGCATCCCATGTTTCTATCATAGACAACAAAGTTTTGGTTGGTAAAGTGTTTGCCCATCTCCAATATATGATTTGAACAGTGTGTGTTTTATAGATTGTTATAAAAATACTTGTTTTACATGATTTTTGATGGAACAAAATTTGAGTGCTTGAAGTGGGTCTCATTGATTTTTAATCTCTCTTGGTCAAAGTTTTGTTGATATTGTTTCTTGATCTTTGCAGAGTGGGTAAGAAGTGCTTGAACTTATTTTGATGTATTGGTTGTGGCAGCTGGAATCGTTCTTTTTCTCCTTGTGGAGAAGATGGTGAGATACGTTGAAGAAAACTCAGGGGGAGCTAATACTTGGGGTCATGGTCACCGCCACCATCATCATAAAAGCAGTCAGAAAAAGAAGTCAAAATCTTCCCGTAAAGCTAAGGGGAAAAAAGCTTCGTCAGATGAAGCATTAAGTGACTCTTTAAACAGAGATATAATGAAGGAAGAATCACTCCTTAGGAAGGTAACATAAGAGTTACTCCTATACTTGTAATTGACAGATAACATTATCTGATACGCTTGAGTTCTACAGAGGAAGACATCTTCTGCTGGTCCTGGGGACAGTAAGTCGGATGACGATGCTTCAGATGAAAGCAACAGAGCCGATTCTCTCAAAAAGGAAACGGCTCATTCCCCATCAAATCTCGTTTTTGGTTATCTCAACCTCTTCTCTGATGGAGTGGTACGAATTTCTTTAGTAAATTTTATAAATAGTTTATTCAAGGTTTTTTCATGAAGTACTTTTTTACTCAGTCCCGGGCCTGGGACCATATGTTTTAATGGAATTCTGGTGTGGTATATGTAATGCAGCATAACTTTACTGATGGAATGGCTTTAGGAAGTGCTTTCCTGCTCTATGGATCTGTTGGTGGGTGGTCAAGAACTCTATTTCTTCTTGCCCATGAGCTTCCTCAAGAGGTTTGTGAATTCTGTGTTTTTACCAGCCATATCTTAAAACAAATCGGTTTTATTTTTTTAAGTGCTTTTACATCCTTTAAGTTTTAGAAATTCAAATATCCTTCATCATCCTTATCCATTCTTTGGCTGTTTTCCTGAAGTTAGGAACTTTGACAATCTCGTTAAGGAACTTTTGGGTTTTCTATCATGTTCATTCCATCCTCAATACAGTATAATGACTATTAGGGTTGGTTTTTGACTTGTTAAATCAGATTGGTGATTTTGGGATTTTGGTGAGATCTGGTTTTAGCGTATCAAAGGCCCTTTTCTTCAACTTCCTCTCAGCGTTAGTTGCACTATTTGGAACTGCATTGGTAAGTTTCGTCTCCACAGGACATGTTTTGTGAATTTGTGCAATTTCTTGTGATGAAAGAAAACAAATTTACTCCCTTTTTTTTTTTTTTTTCTTTTTTTTTGTGTGTGTGTGTGTGTGTGTGTGTGTAGGCTTTGCTTTGGGGACAAGATCCTGGACACTCATCTCTGATTGAGGTAAACATTGATTCTTCTATCTCCGGTGGTTTTGGATTTACTGTCCATTGACAACAGCTAAAATAATACTGCAGGGCTTAACAGCAGGTGGATTCATATACATAGCTGTTGCTGGCGTGCTTGCAGAAATGAATAACAATGGTAAATCCACATTGACGAGTACAGCTGCCCAATTAACCTCACTGATACTGGGAATGGCTGTTGCCCTTGGTATTTCCCTTGTAGAATAACATTTCATCTTTAAACTTGACCAGACAAGCAAATGTGGACTTGTTTTAGTATGTATTTGTGGTCTTATAATTTCTTCAGTGATTTATTTGAGGACAGGAAGTTTTGGCTTTTTTGAATAATTATTGTGAGCTGTGATATGAATATGATTGAGCTTCTTCCTTTCGACTTGGGCTGGCTTTGGCTCGTCATTTTAATTTTCAGAGTTTACATTTGGATTCTTGAACCTTCGAAGTCGTCATCTATGTGACTTCTTGAATGGAACTTTGACTATTACTAAATTTTGAGAGCTTCCTGAACAGGAATAAAATCCTAAAGAAACAAGTCTTCATGGTAACTTCCGTTTACTTGAATAAAACCTGAAGTGAAACACCTCGATTTGTGAGTCAAATTTAGTGAAATACACCGACTTAGTGTTCGGGATATAAATCTCGAAATGAAAGCAGGGATGTTACTTTTCTCGTCATCGCTATCTAGCAAGGACAAAAACTACTGTCTTTCAATTTAGGAAATATGCTTGATGGATTATTATTCTAGATCTTTCCTAATTCTAGGAGCCTACTGGATTTTACCGATTAAGTAATGATGCATGTCGTCATCTTATTCACTACAACTTAAGTTTAATTTGGTCTTTTGGACAAATCGTATATTTCAACAAGATTCGAACCTTCAATCTCTAGAAAAAATTGTCTTAATCATTAAACCAATATCCTATCCTATTGTTGTTTGTTGCTACTATTTGTTTCGAAATACATTTATTATTTAATTTACATTTTATGAAGACAAATGGACTGTATAATAATCGCATTGGCCATGGCAACACCAACAACATTCTCCCACTACTTAGTTTTCTTGACTAACTATGTGCGACATTTAGCTAATTTTGTCTCTTGAAAGTTAAGTCAGGCTTTGAACTTTTTTTTCGAAAACTTTAAAAATGCTTAGAGTTTGGAAAATGGTTTAGAATATAGAGAAATGCTTTAGCTACGAAAATATTTTGTATTGCTCTCAAATCTTGTCTCTTACAAATGAGGATTTCACCCATTTACATAGACTATAACTATTTTAAAGATTTTTATACAAGAATATTCTAGAATATATACAAGAGAGTTATAGAATGTCTAGAACATGCTGGAAGCCTTCAATAAGTGTGTGGACCCTTTCGAAGAATTCTAGCACGATGCAGAGTCTTCTTGTTGGTTCCGATCGGATCTAGTCGGTTCTACCACATTCCGGACCCATCTCGAACATTCCGGAGACTTCTAGAACATTCCGGAGAGTTGAGCGCGCGGAATGTGACAATTCATTGTCCTGACAAACATCATAAGGTAGTCTTAGAAAATAACCTCCTGGCACCGGGGCCCACTCCCCTAATCATCTAATCCCATATTCTTATTGTGTCTAAGGGACTCATTAATTCCTAAACTCATCAAATTCATTGGACAAAAATTCTGTTTTTATTTTATCTAATAAGTTCATTGAGTTTGGGGATTGATGAGTTCATTTGGCATTCCTGCTTATTGTTGTCTCCTGCAAATTAACAAATTACTAATTCCAGTCATCTATGAAATCAGTTTATGATAATAAAACACTAGAGGAGCTTAAGAAGATTAATTCCTAATGATCAATGAATCAGGATTTCAATTTGTAAATACACGAAAGAGATTATAGCTAATTAACATATATGAAATTAAGAATTATGTGACTTAATATATATGCCTGCAGCTTCTGAAGAAAGCGCCAACAACGAAGTGATCAAAAGAAGACTTGGAATCAACATAACTTTTGCCATTCAATCAAATTCAGAGATTATAAATTATGATAATATCTTTTTTTTTTTTTTGAATTTTTTTAAAAGAAATTGAGAGATTATTATAAACACCTTTTAATGTTTGGTTGAGGAAATGAATATCTTTGAGGAGAAATTCTTGGATGGGCGTTGAGACGCTATGAAAAATAAATAATGAAATTGTAGTAGTACAATACTTGCGCTTGTTTGAAGAGCTTACAACTGAACTACAACTACAAAAGAAGAGCCAGGGCTGATGAGAAGTTAGCACGTAGCTGCCATTGTTTCCGATGTAGAATTTGTAACTTAGATTGAGATGCCATAGTCTTAAGATCAATGTCACACATAGTTATAGTCGATCATAAGGCCGCACGACCTAGTTCTTAACGCATTTTAATTTTGTAGATATATATTTAATATACCCCTCAATCCTAAATACCGTTCAAAGTGATTTTCTTGAAGCACTTGATTTTTTGTGTTAAATGAGAAAAATATTGTGCCTTTTTCCTTTTTTTCTTATATATTTTGACACCCGAAAATTATTTTCCACCTCATTATCTTTAGTTAAAGTTTAACATTTGACGAACACTTATTGTTAACCCTTAAACAACCTCATCCAAAACCATTGTTGCAGCAGATCACCGCCTACCACCACCAGCGACCACCGACGACCGCCATCGGCCACCACTTTTGAGCACCTTCGCTGCGGTCGACCACCGCCCACCACCATCACCATTGATTTGTGAATCTAAGGTTTGTTAAAAATATGGATCGAAAATGAGTTAACTGCATTGGTTAAAATTTAGTTAGATGATATATTTTCACATGAAAATTATAAACATTACATATTTTCCTACCTCTTTTTTAGAATTCACTAGTATATTTATCGGGCATTGTCTCGAGATTAAAAATTTCACTAAATGTCTATTTCTCTGACATTCAAAAAGATGATAGTTTAGATTCAGATGTATCTATTTTAAAAGATGAAAATAATTAATATTAATTATTGTGATTTTTTCGTTAGGAATCGATAGAATGGTGGATTTTTTACTATAAGAGTAGATTGACACTCTAAAAGGAATTTATCTTTTGTTATAAGATTACAAAAGAATTTAGAATTGAAAAGAAAGACCATCCGTGAATGCATATTTTTTCTAGATAAAATCATTTTACAAAGAAAATATTTTAACTTTTAAGACATAAATATTATAAATTATTCTGTCCATAAAGACAGTATTATTTAATCAATAAATCTTACCGTTATGACTGGCTTTTTCATCAGAAATCATACAACTCGAATGCCTCTTTCTCTTCTTGTTATTCTCATCTTCTTTCAGCATCTATAAACAAATAGTTCTTTTTGTGAGTGTATATTACAAAATACTAAGATTATAGTTTGTATACATATAGAGAGAAGCAATTATATTTTGAAAAAGCAATCGATATATATATTGTTATGTGGATATTATACATACATTCAAAGAACCAAAAAAACCTAAAAATTCATCAAATTTAAAAAATGATAGGAATTTGTAGCAAAGTGTGATAAAAAACTATATACAAAAAATAGCCAATAGTTCATCTTCTTACAATAATGATCGGATCGAATTATCATTTGGATATACTAATTTTTCTTTTCTTTTTGAAATTAGATATATTGATATTTGAAGAAAAGTGTTTGTGCTATAGTTAAAAACTTAAAAAATGGAAGATAATCGTTATGTTTAAGTGATAGAAAATAGAAACAACAAACAGTGTGTTAATTAGTATAATAAATAATTTTCTTATCACATATCAATTGGTTAAATTATAAATTGTAATAAGATTAATCAAGAAAATATATAAAATTGGAAGTACGTTTAGATTGAATGCATCTTTTGGAGAAAAAAATATCAGTAAAAAATATAGTATTTGGATTGAAAAGCAGAATGTATTTCAAAATTCTGGACACCCCGACAAGGAGCATGAAATACTTACTGCAAAAGTATTAATGAAAACTTACTTCAGTGAAAGTAGTTTTTCTCATATTTCTATTTTCTATTTCATGCTTTCAACCACTCCCAAGAAAGTCTGTAGAAATCACTAAAGAACATTAAAAAAATGAATGATCAGAGTTAGGATTAGATTGCGACACAACACATATAAAGATATAAATAAAAACTTAAAAATAAATTATTGGGTTTAATAAACAATGCAAATAGATACAAAAATCGTTGGAAAGATGAAGCAGACAGCATCCAACTGCAAATGCCCCAAATTAAATAGAAGAATATAATTTTTGAAAAAAAATGATTTATTAGTATTTGATTGAAAAGACACCTTTTGGAAAAAAAAAAGTTTATTAATTAAAAAAATATGAAATTTTTTGATTGGATAATAAATCTAATTTAGTGGGAGTCTCAGGAATGTCCTAATTTAGAAAATCCTGTTTTTAGATATTTTTACTGATTTATAGTTGGATGCATTTTTGACAGGATGAATGAATTGTAATTTTTTCGTCATAAGTTTTCTACTAGTATATATCTAGAGAAAATAAATTATAATTAATTTGGTAATAAAAGTAATATATAATATGAATATTACAGTTTAATTCATAGTTGGCTATGGCAAATTAATATTATATAATTTTTTTGGTTTTTTATAAGAAAAAATAATGATTAATGTTATCCTAAATCATATTAAACCAACATGAATTAATCCATCGATCTGCAGTACACAATTGTGTAGCTGTTAATTTTCAAATGAACCATATATACTTAGATGTAGCAAAAATAAATTACAGCATTATCTTTTTTTCTTTATAATAAAAATTTAAATTATATGTAACATCATTCATCTTATTTTGAGCTATATATTTATTGCTCGTATATCACATTAATTAGAAAAGGTGAAGAGTTTAAAATCTCACGCCGATTTTTGGCATCCACCT
>NW_027266719.1:0-64836 GCF_046630445.1 Rutidosis leptorrhynchoides
CAACCGACCTTGACTTGCTCCGTCGTGGTGGAGGCCGATGTGCAAGACTTGGCGAAGGCAATTTGGTGTTGTGACGGGCCGTATGCCTTTTGAGGACTTGTTCCGCGACACATATAGTGGCGACCCGATCGGCAAGCTGGTGAGAGTGGCCAAGCTAAGCGGAGTGGAGACACATGTACTTGACAAACTTATCGAGTCCGTTTAGTGAGAGAGACAATTGGGTTGTTTTGATGAGCCATGCTTCATTACATTGACTTGCAAGGAGGGAGATAGATCCATCACGTAAGTGTCTAATCCGCTCGTCGTCTTTTGTAAGTTTTGAAGATTTTATCGGTTCTCTTCCCAAGGCTAGCGAGGATCCGATTAATCTAGAAAATCGTAGGGCTCCATCGAGAGTAGGCTCTCTCTTTTGATGAAAGGAAACTCGATCTTTTATTTCACCTTTTATTTCTTGTGTTTGTTACTGCTTGTTTATCGGCTCCAATCTTTTTTGGTTTACGTCTTTCTTGCAAAAAGTGACAAGTTGAAGGAGCGAGCAAGGCCTTTGTCTATTTTCATCGGCCTTTGTCTTTTATTAGAATTTTTCCATTTTATCGGACTTTCTCCATTTTATCGGACTTTGTCTATTTCCATGTAGGCCTTTGATCACGGCTACAAGCTTGGTTGTCAGCTCGACGCGGCTAACAAGGGGCGTATTGCTGCCGAGAAGGAGTTGAGGCGAGCCCGAGGCCAAAGCCGATGAAATTGCCAAGCTGAAGAGGGAGAAGCAATTGCTCACGGAAGGGGTCGAGAGCCGTGATGAAGAGACCATTTCCCTAAGGGAAAAGGTCCAAGCTTTGGAGGAGTTGTCGGTCTTTACTATCATGGAGTACAAGGTCTCGGAGGAATTTCAAGAGGATATCCTTGAAGCCAATGAGGAAGCTAAGGTCGGATTGCTTCGAAGATGTACCAAGAAGCTTTGGATGTCGTAGCGGTCGCTTTTTCCAAAGTCAATGTGAAGGCTTTGGTCTCAGATCCATACTCCCTTCATGATGATGCGGAGCTTCCTCTGGCCGAGAATGATATCAAGGTTACGAACATCGAAGAGGGTCGCGAGGAGGAAAACTTACCTTTAGCCGGATGCTACCGACTCGAACCTAGCCGAGACTGAAGAAAGGACCCGACTCGACGAGGTCTCTACCGACATAGATGTGGCCGACATGAACCCAGACCTCGTCGTCTCAAGCCAAGTCCCTCCGACCGATCCCGAGACCGAGCTCGAGTCGCCTAGGAGCCAACTCGATGACTTTCTTCCTCACTCGTCTCTTTTATCTCTTGTCTTTTGTTTAAGTTTTTGCATACTTAATGAATTTTGTATTGATTTCTTCACTATATGTATGGTGGTTGCCCGAACGAAACGAAGTGATCGGCTATTCGCCATAGTTCGATGACTTGTTCTGGTGGGTCTTTGGTTTTTACGCTTCGCTTTACACCGTTGCCCCCATCAAAACGAGTTAAATCCACATTAATTAGACTCCAGTTTGACTCTTTTCGATCAAAGAGAACCGTTAGCGCGCGATATTGCCCGAACGAAACGAGGCGGACCGAGACCTCGTGTCATTTCGGCTTTTTTCATAGGGTCGGGGCTTTACTCATTTTGTAGTATTTTAAGGATTGCCATGAAAGATCGGGACGACTAAGGGTTGAGGAGTTTCATGTTTGAGCGGGTTCGACTCATTCTTATAGTTATCGGTCCCCGTCCTTGTTTCCTTTGAAATTTAGGCGAAAAGCCAAAGGATGAATGCCATTTAACTAAGACTCTTGGGTATATCTTAGCCAAATTTTGCGGCGACTTCATCGAAGTGTAGTGGTTTTAGCTGAAGAGCTGTGTAACCGACAAATGTCTCTAGGGGCTTTAGTAGTTTGGCGACGACCATATTACTTATGTGGTTGGCATCGGCCATGGGAAGTCTTAGAGTGATGGCTTCGGCCATGGTACTCCCTTTTTTGATGTCGGCTATAAGGAGTCTTTGAGGTTGGCATCGGCCATGGTGCTTTCTTATCGGCATTGGCCATGTGAAGTCTTTAAATGTTGGCTTCGGCCATGGATCCAAAGCGAGGGGATCCAATGAGAGGGGAGGTGCATGACGCTCGACCCGAATCGACGTAAGGGGAGGCGCATGGCGCTCGACCCGAATCGATGTGGCGGGTGTAGAAACTTCTTTTAGGATGCAGATTTGAGACATGTTGTGAGGTTCTTCACTTGTTCGAGGTATGTCTCCGTCTTTATAGCGCTTTTTTACTTTCGTTGCGCTTATTTTTGTGTCTTTTCGTCTCTCTTCCTCTTTTGCTGGATCGATTGGCAGGATGGACCAACATTGGAGTGTTGGGCTCCATCTTTGGAAGACCAAGACCGAAACATTCTTTAGAAAGGTCGGGCTCCATCTTTGGGAGACCGAGACCAATAAATTTTTAGAAAGATCGAGATCCGTCTTCGGGAGCGCGGGAGAGAGAGAGAATCTGATGGAGCGGGAGCCGATAGCCTATTGATTCCGCTCTCCTAGTCGGGCTTCATCTTCAGGAGGCCGAGACCAACAAAATTTTAGGGGGCTCTTGGTGCTCAACCGAAATCGACGGGAGGGGAGGCGCATGGCATCGACCCGAATCGAAGTGAGGGAAGGCGCATGGCTCTTGACCCGAATCGAAGAGGCCGGGGAGGCTCCTTGCACTCGACCCGGACCGACGGGAGGGGAGGCACATGGCACTCAACCCGAGCCGACGGGAGGGGAGGCTCTTGGCACTTGACCCGAACCGATGGGAGGGGAGGCACATGGCACTCAATCTGAATCGAAGAGGTCGGGAGGCTCTTGGCACTCGACCCGGACCGACGGGAGGGGAGGCATGGCACTCAACCCGAGCTGACGGGAGGGGAGGTACATGGCACTCAACCAGAATCGAAGAGATCGGGAGGCTCTTGGCACTCGACCCAGACCGATGGCAGGGGAGGCACATGGCACTCAACATGAGCCGACGGGATCGAAGAGGTAGGGGAGGCTCTTGGCACTGGACCTGGACCGACGGGAGGGGAGGCGCATGACACTCAACCCGAATCGAATAGGTCACCCAGACCGACGGGAGGGGAGGTACATGGCACTCAACTTGAATTGAAGAGGTCGGGGAGGCTCTTGGCACTCGACCCCACGAGAGGGGAGGCGCATGGTACTCAACTCGAGCCGATAGGAGGGGAGGCACATGGCACTCAACTCGAGCCGACATGAGGGGAGGTTCATGGCAATCAACCCAAATCGAAGAGGTTGAGGAGGCTCTTGGCACTCAACCCGAACTGACCGGAGGGGACACACATGGCATTCAACTCGAATCGAAGAGGTCGGGGAGGCTCTTGGCACTCGACCCAGACCGATGGGAGGGGAGGCGCATGGCACTCAACTCGAGTCGACGATAGGGGAGGTGCATGGCACTCAACCAGAATCGAAGAGGTCGGGGAGGCTTTTGGCACTCGACCCGAACCGACGGAAGGGGAGGCACATGGCACTCAACCCGAATCGAAGAGGTCGAGGAGGCTCTTAGCATTTGACCCAGATCGACGGGAGGGGAGGCGCATGGCACTCAACCCGAATAAAAGAGGTTAGGGAGGCTCTTCGCACTCGATCCGAATCGATGAGGTGGTAACGCCTTTGGATTTCCTCTTCTATGATATGATCCACTATGCTAGAGAGCTTAGAGGGACCGATCGATGTCCGGGTCGGTTTCGACTCAAGCTCTCGGATGGTCTCGATGTAGGGAGGCCGATTCTTGGCCATATCTTTTTAGGCATATTGCCATAGTTAAGTGGATCGCTCAAGATGCTATTGGTGATTCCGAGCTCTGACTCTCACAAACGTCTTTGATTGGGATTGCCTCTAGCAACCAACACATTGCGATTCGGTGGGAGGGAGACCAACCTAAGAGTAGGGCCGATGACTAGGAGTCCACATGGTACGAGGGAGACCGACCCAAGAGGGAGGCCGATCACTAGGATCCTTCTTGGTCTTGTTGTTGCGACATCCGGTGGGAGAGAGGTCGACCCAAGAGGAAGACCCATGACTAGGCGCATCGTTGGTCTTGCTACCGCGATACATGGTGGGAGGAAGACCGACCACAAGAAGGAGACCGATGGTTAGGAGCCTTCCTGGTAGGAGGGAGACCGATAAAAAGAGGAAGACCAACGACTAAGGACGTCTTTGGTCTTGTTGTCTCTATAGGATGCAATGAGAGGTCTTCCATATGCTCCACCAATAAAACATTGTCCTTGATAGGCATCTGTGTTCGTCATATTATGTACCATAATAGAAAGGCCGATTGAATATCCCGAGAGAACCGAACAAAAGTGACGGGATCGGCTCCGGTCATCTCCAAGACATGACACATTATTTGTACCATGATTAGGAGGTACCATCGGAGGCCTTCGAGATGTGTCACCAATGAGAAGGTTTCCTTGAGAGGGAGGTGGAAACAAATGAGCAACGATGTCGGTCGCGCGAGGCTCTCAAAGAGAGAGACCGGCAAATTTTGAGTGGATCCCACAAGGAGTGTAGGGGTCGGTCCTAGTCATCACGAGGACGTGACACATTGCTTGTAGCATCATTTTCAGAGAACTTATGAGTTTCTTGATTAGCATTGTTGTTGTTGATACCCGAATGAGGCCTGTCGCGATGTCAACGACACTGGGAGGTAGCGACGGCTCGGGCCGGCTCTACCTCCGGGTCAGAGTCGGGACGCACAAACTCCGAACGAGTCCTATGTCGAATTTCGATGAGGAAAATGTAGATCTGACTAAAACTAAGCTTGAAAAGAGCAAGAAAACCCTTTATTTCGTAGTTCCCACGGTCGGCGCCAAAATATTTCGTCCATGGATGGAGTTGTAGTAAGGTGGAGAGCACGCGCTATCTTGTTTTGTTGTAGCTAGCTTTGATCCGAAGGAGAGTTGGACTCTTTAGAGAGTATTTGAGAGTTTACGACATAAACGGGGTCAACAAGGCTCACCACGAGGTCGACCTCTTGGAGGGAGCTCGTGGTTTCGACTCTCTTCTTGGGAGAGAGGCCTATGATCTACACTAAGTGTAGGGCTTTGTCCTCGCGGGGACTATTGTGGTGTCGGCTCTTCTCTATAGAGAGAGGTCGATGAGTATGCAAAGCATAGGGATATGTCTCTCGGACAATCCTTATAGAGAGAGAAACATGAATCTCGTCCGTTCTAGAGAGATGTTGTATCTCGTAAGTATTGTGCTCTTTTTATGCCCTTGGCGAATGTCAAATCCGCGGCAATTTATAGGAGTCTTTAGGTCCTCCCGGAAATGTCCGTTTTACCCCGAGTGAGAGACGCGAGAGAGAGCGAGACCGACGGGGGAGGGAGTCCGATAGGTGTCTCCTAGTCAGCTTCTGTCTCCTAGTCGGCATCTGTCCCTCTATCGGGAGAGGGAAGCCAATAGATGCGTGCTTAGACGGTGTCATACTATCGAGCTCCGTCTAGAGGTCTCGAAGCCGACAATCATGTCAGGCTCGATCCCTAAACGAGGTCATAGAAACCGACTCATATCAGTCACTCTCGAACTCGGTCTTTCCGAAATTCCTTTCCCCATCAAATCATATATATAATGTAATACAAAAATGACATTAAGGATATTATTAGATATGTGCAAAATAATGAGATATACGAATAATAATTATATTTGATTCGTGCTACTTTAAGTATAAAATATCTAAAATAAAAAGTAAATAAATCTTTTGAATAAAACTTTTTGATCGTATATATTATATAGTTGATTCCATATGATTTTAATATAACATTTGAAGATACGCAATGAGATTTGGGAACTTTTCTTCATCTATATATATCTTATGGATGAGAAAGTCTAATCATAAACGAAAAGTTAAGCAAACTACTAGCCTAGTTAATTTGTATAAGCGTACTGCTCTCATTTGTTTGCGTTTCAGGTGCTATGGAAGGGGCAAACAATCCAGCTTGTGTACCTAAAAGGAATGGTAAGCAGAAGATAAAGATCGAGAGAATAGAAAATAAACTCACTAGACGGGCCACATTCTCAATGAGAAAAGCCGGCATAGACAAGAAGGTCAAGGAAGTCGTGATTTTAACAGGTCTGTATGTTACAGTCGTAATTTTTTCTGAGGCAGGTAAACCTTACACTTTTTCAAGTCCGTCGGCTGAGGAAGTTATCAATCGATATTTGGGCCGGATGAACAGTGCGAATCCGGAAAAAGCACGAGAAGACAATGGTGTCAGACGATTTGTTGCAAGTGATAAAAAATTTGCATATCCATCTAGAAGAAGAAGAAGGGCGTAAGAAGGATATCGAAAAGAAAGGGAATGAAATGGAAATGGTGGGAGGATGTTTAGTAGACCATATCAATAAGCTAGGTTTAAGTGACGTAAACTCTATAATTGACTCATTGAAGGCTAATCGTGAAAAAATACTTCAAAAAATAAATGAGTGAAAAGAACAATGCTGATAAAGTGGAAGAGTCTTTAGTGTCTGTTTTTTTTTAATGAATAAATTTATGATGTTATGTGTCTGTCAAGTGTGTAAGTAATGTGGCTTTATGATGAATAAAACTTTTTATTTTTTTATTTTTTAACTTTTATGATGAATGAAAGTTATACATTAGTTTGTTTACAGCAAAATTATTAAAATGACAAGAATACATTTGAGACTTTTTTTTTTTTTTTTTTGTAATTGTAGTTGTGGTTTTTCGTCTCAAACTCTCTATAATTGAAGAGTTAAGTAGAATTCTCATTCCTTCCATGAAATAACTAATTTGAGGTGGATGAATGAATAGTAAATCATATGAGCCGTTGATTTCTTCCAACAGTTGATTTCGTCCGTTAGATCACGAGATGAACGGTCTATGAACAGTGATTTAATCTCGACCGTCCGATCTGGTGATTTGGTGCATATGGACTGTCCGTTTTCCTTCTCTACCTTGACTTATTGTACGCTCGTCCTTACACGATAATTTCTATCTACAATTTGATACAAATCGAGACTCTTCTTCATTTTCGAGCCTCTTCTTCATCATTCTTCTATGTAGCGAAAGTGAAGAGGTCGGCTCGATCTTCATGCCAACGGCGACGGCTGATCTGCCTTCCTTGCGAGCCGCTGACCTCACAGCCTCGTCGACGATATGCTCTACCTTCGTCCGAGCCGTCGCCCGTCGATCTCCACTCAAACGATGAAGATATGGCCTCACAGAGACGACGACGAGATCCTCCACCTTCGTTCTTTTTTTCTCTTCCAGACAGCTCGGTCACATCAGGTTTTCGATCGATATGTTCGTCCTTAATTGTTCTTCTATTCTTGTGTTTTTACAATTCTATTTTTGATTGGGTTCGTTGTCTTCTCCTCCTTAATCAGGTGTGTTTTCTACCTTCCCCGGCGGCTGGCATGTCGATGTTCACTGGGCGAGCCGAGTACGGTCACATCAGATTTGAGGTTGGAACAACGAATCCTCCTCCAGTTCGCTAGACTTCTCAAGACTTGCCCTTTCCCTTTCCCTTTTGATTATGATTTATTCTTTAACCAAAATTAAATCTCTATTTTTCATTTGTGTTTTCTCCAGCTATAAAATAAAAGCAATTGGAGGTGAGATTGAAGAGAACCAAACCGTGGAACATGCAAGATTGTAAGGTATAGTTTATTTTTTCATTTTTTTAGTTATTATTGTGCTGCAGTTTGATTTGGTTGGAGCTAGGATTTTAGGTTTTTATTCGTCAAACCCATTCTTTTTTGTTTTGTTTTAATGTGTCTCTCCCTCAATACTTATTCTTTACAATGTCATGCAAAGTCAGGAACAAATAGACAGAACTCAAGCCTCTTTTCTGTGTGGTGATGGCTATAAATTTTCTTTGTAATTGGAGGAGGAAATTACAAATATATACTTTTAAAAAAAAACCTGAACATTTGATGAGAAATTGGGAAGATGGTGAACATGAGTGTTATTTTCGGATTTTCGACTTCCGGTTCAACGATGTCATTAACACTAATCCGAATAAAGCTCAAACCGACAATGGGAAATCCGGTTTTAGCTTTGACCGGATTTGTCATTTCCGGTCAAAGCTAAAACTGGGTTTCCCATTGCCCGTCAACCTCGGTCAAAGCCGCACCCGCACAAACCCAGTCAAAGCTAAACTGTCAAAAATCCAATCTTACCGGAATTACTTGAAATTCATATATGTTGTAGACGAGACCACGAGGATCTCGAAACCGGCCAGAACACGTCGAATTCCGGCCGGAAAGTGACCGAAACGTCACCGGCACAAAACTGTACCAAACCGGGTTTTTACCGAAATCCCTCAAAACGGACAATTTTCGATCGTGTTTTTAGTCCATTAGGGTCCTTGGACGACGAAAAACTTACCTAGAGCAATAACGGAGAAAAATACTACGAGATTGAGGCTTAATTCGAGCTTTTAAAATTTTTTAACCGAAACTTAAAATCAAAATTAAAGACGAACGAGATGAAATTGACAAAAATTAACCTAATTTCGTGATCTCCGTGATGAAACGAGTCGACCAGTATATGAGACGGAGTCTGACGTCGCCGGAATCAGCCGGGCTGGCGTCGAGCAGAGCGAAGACGACGAGAGATTTTTTTGTCGCGAGGTTGAAGAAGAAAGAAAATGATTGAACTGGTTTGGTTCAATCATATTTATAACAGATGGGATAAAATCGATTTTATTATTAAACAATTATTATGCCCTTTTAATTTTAACGTATTTACGAAAAATGTGGACGTGAATCCTTCGGTCGACTAATATGTCAAAGGTTAAATTTGTCTTTTCAAGAATTAAAATCGGTTCTTTCGGTTTATTTCGGTTCAATTCAGTTTGATTCAATCTCCGAAGGATTCACGTCAACATTTTCGTAAATACGTTTAAATTAAAAGGGCATAATAGTCTTTTAACAATAAAATCGATTTTATCCTCTCTGCTATAAACATGACTGAACCAAATCCGTTCAGTCATAATCTTCTTCTTCCTCCTTCGAACGACGGCGATTCTCTCCTGTTCGTCTCCTTTGCTCGTCGTCAATCCGGACGATTCCGGCGGCGGCAGACGCCGTGCCATATACCAATCGACTCGTCTCATCACAAGGATCATGAATATAAGGTTAGTTTTCGTCAATTTTTCTCCGTTAGTCATTAATTTCGATTTTAAGTCACGGTAAAGATTTTTATAAAACTTTGAATTATCGTCTGATCTCTTAGTATGTTGTTCAATGGTGTTTGGGGATGGTTTTGATGAAGAAATTCTTGGATTTTGAGTTTTCGACAGTGATTAATTAGGGAGAAACTCGCCGGAGATGGTTTTGATTGTTGTGAAACTCGCTAGAGATGGTTGAAGCTATGACCGGGAATGGCAAATCCGGTTTTAGCTAAGACCGATATTCCCATTGCTGGTCGTCCTTTACCCGGAATTCTTAATTCCAGTCGTCCTTTAACCGGATTTTTGAATCCGGTCATACCATCAACCGCATTTCACATTTCCGGTTTTAGCTTAAACCGTGTTTCCCATTTCCGGTTTTCATGTTTAATTACTACACTAAACCAAATTAGTAAACTTCGTTTCCGAGAAGCATCCAAAATGTTCACCTCTCTCCGCTACAGTACACAAAAGTACTGTACCCTTAATTGGAGTTGTTACTTGTGCCTGGAAAATCCAGTAAATGATTCAACTGTGTTGTTTTGGTTTGTATGCATGTCTATGCAACTTCACTTAATAAATGACATAAACCTGAATCACAGAAGCTACTGGAAGTATACATCATTGATTATCCAGTATTTTTTACTTTATTTAATTTATTTATGACCTAAGAGTAGATGGTGAAGTTCAGATGGTTGTCCGAAAGGCGATGAACAATATGTTGTTTTCGATCAATACATGGTATAATTTTTGATGTGCCATTTTATAGTGAAACTCTGAAAAATTGTTTACGGTTTTGAAAGCCGAGTGACCACAAGAGAGACATCGGAGCAGCACAAATTGGGTAAAAGCATAAAAAATTCCTTCTCTCACTTGGTTTCCGTTGAATGCATAGTTACAGAGGTTAGTGAAGAAAGCTTGAGATGATTCTTAGGAGTCATATATTTTCCTACTTCTTCATGCTCATGTAAAAAATAAGTTTACATATCTTGGGTGTTTTGCAGGCGGTAGATAATTCTAAGAAACTTGAGGAGGAAGTCATTAGAGTTGAGAAAAGACAGAGATTAAATACAATTGCTTTCTTTTTCTTTCATATTCTTTTTCTAAGCTTCAATTCACGGGTTAGAGTTTATTGAATTGTTTTGCACTAACATTTGGTATGGGTTGTACACTGTGAATGTTATTTTCCATAAAACTCATCTCTTTTGAAATTGGTCGTTTCTATATTAGTAGCTCCTTTCGGAATTCTTTTGTCTCCAAGGTTTAGATGATCTGTTCAAATGACATGGAGCATCAACATGAGAGACGCAATAAAGAGGAATTAATCTCTCCAGTTATGTTTGCTTTCATTACAAACTACATTCTTTTCAAATACTTGAAGTGGTGGCCTTCCTTATTGTTTTCATTTTTTACTCTTTCATCGATGCTTTGTAAACATATCGGATGGTAAACGTTCAACTTCTACCTAACTGGTGACTAATTACAGATTTTTATCTTTGATTCTGTGGCTGACTATCCAATTCCCTCGGTGTCGGTTGATGACTTTCGATCATGTTCGTCACACTGCTTAAGTAATTGAATATTGTAAGTATGCTCTGCAACTCTTCACAGGCTCCGCAATTACTTTCTTCATGTTGAATTCATTGTGAAAGACTAATTAATGGTTAGTTCCTCCTTAGTTGTTCTCTGTTTGAAAGAGCTGTAATGAAGGAAATGCAGAAACTGTACTTTTTGTAGGCGACCTGGTAATTTAGCAAGCCAAAAATTCTATTCAGCATTTGTTAATTGTTAGTTATTTCAATAATTTGAGCCACAAGAATGTTAATCTATTTCATCTTCATTTGCAGGCATTAAGTTGTTAATTGTAAAAGTTAGTTTCTGTTGATGGAATAAGGTAAGTTGGAAAGACGATCAGAAACGCTTCTGGCCTACAAATGCTCCCCTTGAAGACATTTGACCCTGTTTGTCGATGAGAAACGTGCAGGTCTTAAATGACTAATGGATTCTGGCTGGGTATGTGTGAAATTTGAAATGACTCTTCCGCCTTATGTTGATTTAATTTCCTTCAAAGTATTCTATAGCTTCACAATGTACATGTTATGTCAATGTACTAATGCAGGAGCCATTAATTGGGGTGTACTCCATTGGGTCAGTTTCTTTCACTCCTCATTACTTCTACTTGAGTTTTTCTTCTCCGCACCTCGCTAGGAAAGGTATGCATTATACGATGCAAAATCTTTCACATTTTTATTTCGTTTAAGTTGTACAACATTAATTCAATTTGCGAATACACTCATAGCTGGCTTCTTCTGTGGATGTTTGTTTGATATCCGTTTTGTTTATACATCCCACTTTTCGTTTTCGATATTTCGAAGAAGTATTTTCCTGCTGGAATTTTCTGATTGATCAAGCTTACATCCTTTACTCTTTGAACTTGGCTTGAGGTGTTTTAGTGAAATAGGGTCATGTTTCAAATTTTTTATACAACTATAGCTCTAATTTTAACTTCTATTATATGGTGGCATTCTATTTTTCTCATTTTTCTATCTTTATATTTAGTACATTCTCTAATATAGGTTTCTCAAGGACCGTCTACTTCTCTGATATTGATCCATGTTATTGTGGTTTACCTATTGTGGTTTACAGGTGGAAGCAGCTTTCCTAAAGGGGAGGTTTCTATAGTGTGCGTTAAGCTAAGAACCTATATAAGTCTTTCGTTTTCTTTATGAAAGAAATTCATGTAAAGAGATGGTGAAAGCTCCCTAACCAGACAACTCTGAGGCTTTCTTATGCTATGACTGCTATATATATATATATATATAATATAGTCATGCTTCATATCATCTTTTTTGAGAAAAGAAAGTAGTATATTCGAGGTAAATTTCTACTGCTATTACGAAAAAGAGCTTTTAAGTTCAATATTTCATTGAATACCTACTGATAAAAAACATCCCTAAGTGCCGTAGTATAACAAAGAGTCACCCAAACTTTCATTTCTAATTGACCATTTTTTTGTTTTGAACTACTTAACATACCGACTACTGTCTTATATTTATAGATTATGATGAACTTTGTCTACTTATATTCCTTTTTTATAGTTTGATAAAATCGCTTCTAAAATTAACAAGTTGCAATATCAATCAAAATCCCGTAGCTAAAGCAATATCAATTAAAATCCCTGGCATCCTCTAGTAATTTTAATTTGCTGACCAGCGTCATACATGAAGTAGGCTAAATTTTAAAATCATAACATTTTGAGGTCTTATTGTACATTTTTCAAAACTATAAGGGCTTATGAAGCAATATTTTGCACGCTAAGTCCCTCGTAAGAAGCCGAAACCTCTTCAAAGGGTTTATATTATTATAGGGTTTAACAGAGAGAGAGAGCGATAGTTGTAGTTGTGTGCACACTGCCAAAATCAACCATTTCCTCGTTACTTTGCAATTTACCATGTGGGCTCTTCGTCGAGTTTCTCATTCTCTCAGGTATTCTCTCTCTCTCTGAGATTATGTTGTAGCTTTGATACTATCGGAAATGGAAAATGGTTTTGATTTGTTATTGCTGGGTGTTATTGACTGCATCTTTTGATTAATTGAATGTATGGGTGACGAATACCGATCCATATTTTTGAAAGATGGGTGTCGTTTAATCGGAACCTGTTTTTCGAGTCTTCACATTCAATGGCCGATTGTTTCTCTCATTCTTGTTAAATGTCACTTGCTTCGCTACTGTTCGTTAATCTAGATAATAAAACAAGTTTTTAACCAGTTGTGTCCTACTTACTGAATTTTTAGGTATCAGGGACTGAGAATTGGAATTTTTCGTGCCTCTTCTGCAACATCTGAAAGTGTACGCGGCTATTTGGGTGGTAACAGCAAGAGCATTGTCGAGTCTCCTCCAGTTAAATGCGATAGATGTCTATCTTATCACGCTGGAAATGGTTGCCCGAAACATGGTTTTTCAAAATGTTATCTTTCTTCACGAGCTGGTGCAAACAGGAGTGACGATGATTGTGAAGATGACGATTCCGAAGATGACCCGTTTTCCGAACTCGAGACAGCGGCTAGTTCTGATTCTGAGTCCAGACCAGTGAGCAAGGAGAGTGGAGGCAAATCAGTTGAATTGGACAAATCAGTCTCTGAACCAGAACTCTCTGAGGGAGAAGACGGTGACGTTGGAGAACCTTCCGAAGTTGATTTGGACTTATTGGATGGTGAACCAGATTCTGGTAACAAAAAATCACACAGTAAGAATGAACCCTCAGCATTATTCAACGCAATTGTGGCGGCTCCCGGACAGTCTATTTCTGGTGCTCTTAACAAGTGGGTAGAAGATGGAAAAGATCTAGGTCGGGATGCTATCCATGGAGCGATGCTAAATCTTCGTAAACGTAGAATGTACGGCAGGGCATTGCAGGTATCCTTTTATATTTTGGCTGTTCAATATTTGTATTTTATTTTATTTTAAAAAAAATTCGTTGGTTTGTGGATTTTTATCTTCCATTGTGTACTGCAGCTCTCTGAATGGTTGGAAAGGAACAACCGACTGGACTTTGTTGAGAAGGACTATGCTTCTCGGCTTGATTTAATAGCAAAAGTTCATGGTCTACATAAGGCTGAGTCTTACATTGAGAAAATTCCGAAATCCTGTAGGGGTGAAGTAATTTACAGAACCTTGCTGGCGAACTGCTCTGTCACCAATAATGTCAAGAAAGCGGAGGAGGTGTTTAACAAAATGAGAGAATTAGGATTCCCTATAACTACTTTCGCTTGCAACCAGCTGCTCATCCTCTACAAAAGGTTTGACAAGAAGAAAATAGGCGATATTATGTTGTTGATGGAGAAAGAAGATGTGAAGCGGTCTTTGCTTACTTACAGACTCTTGATAGACAACAGAGGCCAATCCAATGACATAAGTGGGATGGATGAAGTTTACGAGATCATGAAGGAGGAAGGGATCAAACCCGACACCGACATACAGGCAATCATGGCTAGGCACTATATTACTAGTGGCCTTAAAGAAAAAGCTGAAGCTATCTTAAAAGAAATGGAAGGAGGAAACCTAAAAGCGCATCGATGGGCATGTAGGGCTTTGCTTCCGATTTACGCCGAGCTAGGAAAACCCGATGAGGTCCGGAGGGTTTGGGAAGTGTGCGAGTCGAATCCGCGACTGGAAGAATGCATGGCTGCGATCGAAGCATGGGGAAAACTGAAAGATATCAATGAAGCTGAAGCGGTTTTTAACAAAATGCTGAATTACTGGAAACGGCCATCTTCAAAGCATTATAGTGCACTCTTGAAAGTTTACGCAAATCATAAGATGCTGAACAAGGGGGTTGAGCTGGTCAAACAAATGGCCGATAAAGGGTGCACGATCGGGCCATTGATCTGGGATGCACTCGTGAAGCTCCATGTCGAATCCGGCGAAGTCGAGAAGGCAGACAGTATCTTGCAGAAAGCCACTCAGAATAACCATATAAAACCCATGTTTACTTCTTACATGGCTATAATGGATCAGTACTCGAAAAGGGGAGATATCCATAACTCGGAGAAGATTTTCCACAGGATGAGACAAGCTGGGTACATGGCACGTATTCGTCCGTTCCAGGCATTGCTGAATGCTTACATCAATGCTAAAGCTCCAGCTTATGGATTCCGGGAGAGGATGAAAGCTGAGAATGTATTCCCGACCAAGTCAGTGGCAGCTGATCTTGCAAAGGTCGATGCGTTCAGGAAGACAGCAGTCTCGGATTTACTGGACTGAAATTCCTAGTTTTTTCTTATTTATTACTTTCCAGCTTTAAATTATTTACTACTATCATGCATAGCTTTGTCATCAAACCATCTTGTATTCGAACTTCAGTTTTTTTGGCTATGTAGGAAATTATTTACTACTATATGTTGATGGGTTTGATACTGATTTTAATTTCATTATCATCTCACCAGAGCCAATGATTTGAGATACTCGGTAAAAAATTATTTACTGACGAGGGATAAAATGCAACTGTAACTGATAAAATTAAAAAATGAGTAACTGATTACTGATTACATGTCTTTATGGGACCGATTAAAGTCCATCAGCACACACTGCTTCTACCAAATTTAGTTTCACAACACATCAATATCAATCTTCAAACTTGTCCAAATTTTCTATACAGTCCTGACAACAACTACAAGAAGACTACTTTATCATCATCAAGGTTTAAGTCGTTGAGGGTGAAAGCTATTGCTGCTCAGTCAACCATGGTTAAAGCAATAAGGGTTCATGAACTGGGAGGTCCTGAGGTATTTAATATCTTATTAAGTTTCAATCTTTTTCAAGTTTTGTCTTATGGGTCTTGTTGGATTTTACTATCAAACAATCTGATTGATGTGGGGTTTTTGATTTTTAAAATGGGTCCTTGAAATGAATGAATTTGATCATCTAAACGTCATCAAGTTTTATAGTATTAACGATCATGTGGTTAGATTCACTTAATTTAGATTCATAACAATGGTAGGTGCTCAAGTGGGAAGATGTTGAGATTGGGGAGCCGCAAGACGGTGAGATTCGTGTGAAGAACAAGGCAATTGGTCTCAATTTCATTGATATTTATTTTCGGAAAGGGGTTTATAAGGCTGCTAGTTTTCCCTTTACTCCAGGTTTGTCCTTATGGCTCACAGATGATCAACTTTTCTTTTGACAATGATAGTGCATATGTGCTCTGTAATGGGCAGATCAGCAGATGGAAAAGAAGGTTGTAAAATTTCTGGAAACGATTGCCTAGGAAAACTTATCTTGACTTTTTACTTGGGTCACTGTCTAACAAAAATACCTGGGAAATGAATTATTCTTTCAAAATTTCTGGAACCCTTTTTTTTTTCAGGGATGGAGGCTGTGGGTGATGTGGTTGCGGTGGGCCCTGGATTGACTGGCCGGAAAGTCGGTGATATCGTGGCGTATGCTGGGAATCCAATGGGATCTTATGCTGAAGAGCAGATTCTTCGGGCGGAAGTAGTTGTACCTGTTCCTCCCTCCATTGATCCTATTATCGCAGCATCCGTCATCCTTAAAGGCATGACTGCTCATGGTTTAGTTCGCCGTTGCTTTAAGGTAGCCATAAAACTTTCTCTGCCAAGTCGTGGACTCTTTATACATTTACCAGCCTATTATAGAAGTATCTAAAACCAAAGAGCTTATCTTAATTTCAAATTTAGAAAATGAGATTCCATAGAAAATCTATTATGACAGGTTGAAAAGGGGCATACAGTCCTTGTTCATGCAGCAGCTGGTGGAGTCGGATCTTTACCTTGCCAATGGGCAAATGCACTTGGCGCCACTGTAATCGGTACAGTCTCAACCAAAGAGAAGGCGGTTAATGCCAAGGAGGATGGATGTCATCATGTCTTAATATATAAGGAAGAGGATTTTGTTACTCGTGTGAATGAGATAACATCAGGCAAGGGTGTCGACGTCGTCTACGATTCCGTTGGAAGAGACACTTTCAAGTAAGCTGCTTTTGCTTGCTATATGGAGACTTTGTGCATAAATAATACTTCCGTTTTGTGCTATATAAGAAGTTACTTGAAATTGTCTGTAAAATAATTTTCGTTCTTAGAGGTTTTGATGTGAGTGCAATTTTTTAAATTTACCAATGTTAAGAGTATATAAGCTCTTGAACTCGTTAACTGAACTTATCTACAGTTGACACTGAGGCCCTTTGAACTATTCTAAAGTCTACAACTGGGACCTTGAACTAACCAACAGTACATATATATGGGACCCTAATCTATGAAATCGTGATAGATATAAGAGCCGAAACTCGTGAAATATTAGAGCTGAAGCTCTTCAAGTCAATACCTTAAAAAACATGTGTTAGCTTCCTCGATCCAAAACTGAGATTTTTTCGTCCTGCATTGTAACAGCTTCTGGTTTATTGTCTTTTAAAAATTCTTTCTAACCGGTCACTTATTATTATTATGATACCAAGGGATCATTGGATTGCTTGAAGATGCGTGGATACATGGTGAGTTTCGGGCAGTCATCTGGTACACCCGATCCTATTCCGACGTCGGCTCTCGTGGCAAAGTCCTTGTTCCTAACAAGGCCAAGCATGATGCATTACAATACAACTAGGGACGAGCTTCTGGAATCTGCTGGAGAGGTATTCTCCAATGTCGCATTGGGAGTGCTCAGAGCTCGAGTAAACCATACCTACCATCTTTCAGAAGCATCACGTGCTCATGCAGATATGGAGAGCAGGAAAACATCTGGTTCTGTTGTCTTATTACCATAATAACCTTGGAATCTTGTCGGACATGGTTTTTTATTGTGTTCGTATGTGTGAAATATGATGCGTGGAATGGAATGGTTATGTTGCAACTGTTATGCAAGCAATAAAAACTGGGGGAATGAGCAGTTTGGTAAACATTATGTCTTTTTTTAACACTCTACTTTCTTTCCAAGTTTTGCATTATCAGTTGTCGTTCTTTTATTATTATTACTACTATTATTTTTGATTAATTCCTATTACAAACTACCACCAATCCATTTCATTTAGATGGAAGAAATGCCTAACCAATTGGATCATGTTTTTGTTGGCCATTCTATTATTTATTTATTTTTTTAAGATTCAGTTTTCATTCTGTTAGGATAAATTTTGAAGGAATAATGTGTGAAACTATTTAAAATCAAAATGAATTCCATTAGAATAAACATATGTTTCGTAAAATTTCGACAACTTCTTCAATGTTTTATGGGGAGCAAGTTTAAAGAATATGTTCCTAAAGCCTAGCTAACTTAATAACAATCTTAATTCAATTAAACATAAAACTTCACAGTGCTAGTTGTGAGAAAGAAGCTTGTAAGGGTAAATGCTGCTGCTTCCTTGTTCCGATAACCCCACAATCTCCTCTTACCGCTGGCGGTGGTATATGAATTTCACAGCTCAACAAGTCTTCGCCCACTTCCTCGTCAACCAATTTCTTCTTTCGAGGTTCGATGTTGCTCTGAATGTAGGAGCAAATCTTGTATAGTATCTACTAAGGAATGGATGTTGAAGTGCCTCTAACGCAGTCGGTCTCTTGCGTGGATTCCAAGAAAGAAGAGAGCCGATAAGATCGATGGCTTCTTCACTCGCCGATGGAATCATCTCACGGAAAGATTTCGCATTGCACTCTGGAAACTGGAAACCCTTGGCTTTGGCAAGCTCGATTCCTTCTGGCCATGTGTCCCTGCTCGGGCTGCCGATGACTTGGCATATACGTAGCATCTGATTATCCTCGCTCTGACCCGGAAACATGAGAGAAAGGTTAAACAGCTCGGCCATGATTACACCCATGGCCCACATGTCGACTTCCGGACCGCACGTGGTAGAATTAAGTAAAGCTTCGGGTGCCCTATACCATAAGGTCGTCTTAGCTCGATGAGTAATGCAATTAGTATGATGATCGGAATCTCGTGGTATGATCTCCCTTGCAAGTCCGAAATCGGCACTCTTGACGACGACCATATCTCGACTAATCAACAAGTTGCCTGATTTCGAGTCGCGGTGGATGAATCCGTATCGTGAATGTGTGAGAGGCCTAGAAATAGTTGAAAGCACCACTTTTTTATGTCGGCTTCGGAGAATGGATAAAATTCGTTATGTTCAATTATATTTGACAAGTCGCCGCCGTCCATGTATTCGAATACTAAATACAAGATTTTGTGTTCTTGGTCAAGAATTACATCCATGAGCTCTATAATATTTGGATTTTTAAGAGTCAACAGACATTTGACTTCTCCTAGGTTTAAACATTGATTCATCGTAGTCAACTCGGATATTGTTTCAATACTTTGATGGCCACAAACCGGCCTGACGACTTCTCCACACCTTGGTAAACTACTCCAAACAAACCCCTTCCCAATTCTTCTACGAACTCGTATTTCTCCATGCTCTCGATCGTAAAGTTGACAGAAAAAACTTAATGAAAACTTTATTAATGGAGAACAAACTTAAACTACTTATATAAATTTTTTCCTACAAATTCTAGTAAGTTTAGAATAGGTGTAGGCTTGCTTGCGACACAAGCCTCACTTAAATTATCTTCATATATAGTCCTCGACTTTTAACAAATGCTACTACTAACCAAGATATTAATCTCTGTAAACCTTTTAAATTTTTTATAATAGTCCCTAATTTTTAATAAATTTTTAATTGTCCTTATTATATATAATATATCAATAAAAAAACTCGTATTTTCCATGTATTGTTATCTTTAGCCGCAAGTAAGACTTGTCAGAGATAAAAGGCATTGAAAACATAATGAAAAGTATTAATTCTAATAAGTTTAGGAGTGTAGGTATATATATTGAAGAGGGATATATTGACATCATGTGTAAGTCTAAAATGACTTAGATCATAATCTTAACCGTCCATTTATCATTCAATCAAGTACTAAGATTAAATCATTAAACCACTTAACCTTATGTTGACTGTTGTTACTTCTGCGTTATCTCCTCCACTTCTCCTCAGGTTCTTTCCATTTTCTTTTTTTCTAGCTTCATCGCATATCCAGATAACTTAATCAATTAGATTTTGATTTCTGTAGTACTTTTTCGTTAGTAATAGATTTTATATTTTTAAGATCAAATCATAAATATCATAATCGGGTTTCTCCAATTCTCAATCTCATTATCGTTACAAACATCTTCTTGTGGCTGATAAGATACATTACACTTTTGGTACTGACCATGGGATGATTATGATTTTTACTGTAATTTTTTTGTACCAATTTAATATTTTTAAAGAATTGTAACCTGTGTTTCCAGTATTGAGTTTAAGAGGTTTATCACATGAAAAATCAATCGTGGTTAAGCTATATGACAAGGGGAAAAAAAAGTATGTGAGGGTGATACTAGGTTTGTGAGATCAATGAAAAAACAAATAGTTTTAATCTTGACTATTGATTGAATAAAAAATGAATGGTTAAGATTATGGTGTAATTCATTAGACCTACACATGGTGTTGATATATACCTCCTCATATATATTATCCAATAAATAAATAAATAAGGAAAAAAAGATTTTTTTTTTTTTAATCTTCACAATTTAATTATTTTGTATTCCGACATGAATTAGTCTCTACCCTATCTGTGATCTATGCAGTTTTAGGAAGAAACTTATTGAGCCGTGTTGTATTATAAAGTAGCTAGTAAATTTGCATGCTAGGAAGAGAAGCAAGTTTTTATAAGAAGACGATATTTTAATATAAATATTTGGCTTCAAAAAGTAGTAATATTTGGCTTCAAAAAGCGAATTAGCAATTTGCATAGCTTCAAAAAGTCATTAAGATGGTGTAAATTTTTGTGTTCAATTCAGTGTTTTTTTCCTCAATATTCTTGTAAAAGTGTTGAGATTAAAGTAACTCGTGATAACTAATGAGAAATCTATAATCAGAATTACTAAATTTGAGATATCGGAGATAATTAAATTTAGAGTAAACCACTCGGGATATCATATGTTTTGTTGTTCGATCTCTGCGAAAGAATGCTAACTTGTCTTAAAGATACTAATCAATTTAGGATGTGTATTTTTTTTGGTCCTAGTTGACCACCTTTCTTGACTGACCCTAATGAGATATGAGAGGTATAATATACTTGGAAGTACACTAAATCATCGAGATAATATATTGGAGATGATTATAAAATAATGAACGATATAAAGTATGCTTAGCATAATAAAAAATTTCCAACCTCAAATATGTATTTCATAACACACACTAACACTTGCATGCATTCAAGTATCATTTTAATCCAGTCAAGTACATGACACACTCCCTGCAAGCCTAGAGTCAGCACCCGTTAACAAATAGGATGGATCAACATAAAAGGATCGACAAAGGTAAACCAAACACCATAACCACTTTATTATGTATAGCCTCTCTTATCATATTTGTTTAGCCGCCATGTGTTGTATGTAATGTTTGCTATTGATTTCGTCTAATCCTGAAAATTTTTTTAGATACACGGATGACATATAGTTAGCTCGAAATGGTAGAAGAGCGCGTTTGAAGAGATAAAGCTAGAAATGTTAAGAACAACAAGAAAGTAATATATAAAAACAATTACGTACCTTGAATAGAGGAAATGAGACCCAGTTCTAGACGCACTTGTTCGCCTTGTCCTTTGATCAAGCTCCTTGCTGCTAACCCTCATTGCTGCAAACTCTTTTTCCATGGCTGCCATTTCTCTCCTCATTTTCTTCCCCTCAACTTCCATTGCTTTGTTCAACGTCTCAACCTTCTTTGCCAACATCTATACATTTAAAATTTGGATGCGTGTTAAGAACTTGAGAATTGGAAGTCATGTAGAGATGAAATAATCAAGTTCTAACAACCTCAATCGCATCATCTTTGTCCTTAAGGCTGAGATCCTTTTCATGGAAAGCTTTCCTAAGGGTTACAACTTCTTTCTGTAACATATCGTACAGAATTCCTGAAACGTAATCTTCCAAATCTGCTTCTTTCTGATGGTCCGGTTTACCATTTATAACAGACGTTGGGATTATGGTTTCCTCTTTCTCTGGTGCTTCTGTGATTAGCTTATCGTTATCCGGTGCCAAACTGCCTCCATCAAATGACGACCTCTTTGCATCCCTCGCTAATACTTTATTTGTCTTCTTTAACGCAAAGCCATTCACGAATGGTTTGGAGAAACTTTCAGCTCCACCGAGCGACTGCCGCCGCAGAGATCCGTTGTATATCGGGCTTTTCTTTTCAGATGCAGCATGGGAATTTTCATTAGACGATCTAAGCTTTTCCTCCATAACCTTGAACCGTAATATGTATTTTTCCTAAGAAATGCCAAAATTTTCATTTATATTGGAGAGTAAAATTGAACAAACAGAGATGACGTATTTAACAAGGAAGCTCCCTCACTTTCAATTGTGCTTCAGCTTTTGCGGCTCGATCAGCTACAGCAAGTTTATCCCTAAGTTTTTGAAGTTCTCCCTTATTGAGTCCAGGAGACGAACACAATAAGACATTAGTCTTTAAAATTTCAGTAAAATGTATTAAAATAGGGGCTTGATATTAAACTTGCCTGGAAATGTTTTCTTTCTTCAAGCCATTGTTTTACCGGCATAACTTTGTCATTGCCATCTTTCCACTCATTGGCAACTACTGTGGCTACCCTGTTTGCAGAAACTTTGGCACGAGCTACTTCGCATTCCAGAGTTTTTCTTTCCTCCTGAGGATTAATTGAAGTCAGAAGACAGAGTTTGGATATTCGAATGAACATGAACAAAGAAAGAAAATTCTAAATCCAGTTCTCGGCCTGTTAATGAAGTATATATAATTTTAGTGTTTACATTCATCTCTTGCACTTTTCGCTGGTAATCACGGACAGCATTAGCGGCAGCACCTCCGGCCAAAACCGCCTCCTCAAGCTCACGTACGGTTTGCATCAATTTCTCTACCTCAGCAACCTTTTGTCTATGCATTTTGTCAAGGATTCTGTTCTCCTCCTAGAAAATCAGACAGCACATCAATTCAATACATTAATTTTTATCCATCACTTGCTATGTTACTTGCTAAAAGATATTTCAGAGAAAGAAAAAAAAAAAAAAGGAAGAGCACATTCGAATTGAACCATGTATGGCACAAAAGCATCTTATTATATGAAAATTTGGGTGACAGAGAAACCTGGCATATTTCAATCTGCTTCATTAGATCCTGGTTTTTGTTCTGTAGATCATCAACAAATGCTGCTTTTGCCATAGCAAGTTGAACAGTTTTCTCAGCCTCAATTAGAGCAGCCTCCTTAGATTTCGTAAACCGATCAAGAGCTCTGTTATCCTCCTGCAACTTTGCTGCCTACTCATGCAAAAACCAGAAAAAAAAAACTATCATATTTGCATATTTCACTCAGTTATCGATGTCTAAAGTATTAAAATGTAAAAGGGAAATATAATTATTGGTAGGAAAATTTCAAGGCATACTTCCAGTTTGGCAAGCTTGAGCTCAGCTTCCAACGGAGTGATAATGGCTTCAATTGGAGGCATTTCATCATCATTCTGGGCAGCATGAACTCTTCTAAGTGTGGCTTCTGCTGCAAATTGTGCAGCCAAAGCTGCTTTTTTCTCTTCATTTGTCTTCTTAATCTCGAGATTCTTCAAACCAGAACATTAACATTTGTCAGCAAAAAGAAACTTCATATCTAAGGATCATAAAAGAACCATCCCTCATCAGGAAATAATCAAACTAGTAGTACCTTGCTTTCCAGAAGAGCTTCAGTTGCTTTAAGCTTTTCATCAACTTTATTTAACTCATCAGTTAGCTGACATTTAAACCAAAAGAAACATTGAGCCAGAGCTACCATGCACGCTACATATATTTCCTAAACGTCAAGTTTGAAAGCTAACTAAGAACACTCAAACTCTGGTTTTGAGCTGGCAAACATGTTATTTAAGATTCCTCAATACTAGCATTATTGAAGATAGGATTTAACCACAGAAAATGCTAACTTTCAGATACCATACCTCTTCAACGGCCTTTTCTTTGAGGCGTTCAGAATTTTTGAGGGATTTTATCTCTGCTTGGGCCTCTCCCAATTCCCTATCTTTATCTGCAAATATGAAAATACAAACGTTTAATCAAATAATCTGACCAGCCACAAATCATATGTACACACAAAAAATTACAGGAAATATACCAATGTAGTTCGACTCTAACTATGTAGTTACGAATTCTAACAAACCATGGATTTGTTATATGACCCTTAACAATACTAGCTTGGATGAACTTAAATTTTCTTGGGAAACTTTTACAATGAGAAGAAAGAAATATACTTGTTTCAGGAAAATTCTGCAAAATCCTTTATAAAGCCAGAAACTCATGTTTAGAAGCTGTTTTAAATTAAAGGAAAATGCTGAGCCGCGGCCACAAGGATATCATATGAGTCTATCAGAGCATTTTCTTTTTTTCAGTCTAGTCTAAGGAACCAATGTCTCGTTCTAAAAAATCATCCATGATCATCAAAGTAAATAGTTGAACTTTAAATAAAATGCAGTTCAATAAGAGAAACAGGGGAAACAATGCATGTTAGTGTTACTGGCTTACTGCCAATTCAATGAGTAAAATGTGCCTAACTTATCAACTACTCCTAATAAAAATATAGACACGAGGAAGCTTAATGCCAATTTAAACTCAGATAAAAAACACCCTATATTATTAATAGTTTTTAAGTTTTTACAGGTGTGATACAAATGTCATTTATCTTTATAAAGAGAGTAACTAAACAGTTGTGTGATCAGTAAGTAATGGTAACTAATACGTATTCAAATTAATGCCCAAATTGCATTCTTCAAGTACCAATACGACAAATGTATCACTGACTGACTGCTGTGCTTGTTTGTTTCTCGAGAATATCCTTCATTTTTTCCCAGAAAGAAGAGTAAAAGAGAACATGCATTCAAACAAGTTCTGTAGTTGAATTTTAATCAGTCATAGTCTAAAAGATACTACTCAAAAATGGATTTTTATTTCACACAAAACTTATCATTTTCAATTAAAAACTAATTTATTTTCCAGAAAAATAAAAGATTCTACTAGTAGTAATCAAACAGACCTCGGAGTTCGTTTTCGAGACGGTTGAGCTCGACGCGGACGGGGTTGGAGCCGTGAAGGAGAGTGATGACGTCATCGGCGTAACTAATTCCGTTGTTGTTGTTATTACAATTGCCGTTATTGTTCGGCTTGGGCTTTCGAGTCTTAAGGGAAGAAAACGACGTCGTCGGCTTTCCGGCCAGCTCAGCTGCTTCGCCGTTGGCCGTCGCAATGTAGCTCGCCATAGACACACAAAAAGAGAGAGAGAGATCTAATTTTTCATGTAAAAGTAACGAAAATCAATTGATCAAAAGAGAGAATCGTAGAGAGAGAGAGAGAGAGATTAGTGGAAGTAAAAATGGAAGGATTAGGAGGAGGAGGAGAGAGATGTTTTAGGCGGGTGCTATTTAAATGTGTTTAAGAGGAAGAGAGTATCTTATTTAATGCTAATGAAGGGAAAAGTGAATCGTGTGTGCTAGAGTATAGGCTAACAAAATGCAACTGCCATCTCCCTCCAATCATACCAGTTCGCTTTACATAACATTCTTATTCTAGGATGCCAAAATTTTGTACCCTTTGCTTCGTGGAAAAAAATCTCCCTAGCAATTTAATTTTGTGTCACACGAGCCTATCTATTTTTCTATATTTATTTTTCTTCCCACTAACATGAAGTGCGTCGAAAGAATATGTATTAACCTATCTATGAGTTAGACGATAAATTTTTATGTAATAATTTACGTTATCATTTAGAAATATATATTATTAATTGATGTTTGTTTATTTTTAAAAATTTATTTAAATAGTGAAAGATGAGATACACGTGATAAAATATGTTTGTATAATTAAGGTAGTATTATTTTTGTCCCGAAATTAATTGTCACAATATTTTGGTGGGATTAAAGTTATAATGATTGTTTGAATCAAACTACCTGTGGTACTAATCAGATACAGTTTTCATAATTTTTACGGTAATTAAGTGAGTTGGCTATTTTCGTCAAAACCATTAATACAGAAGATTTGATTCTTTCTTGAAGTACAAGTCTTATGAAAACTAGTAGCTGAAGAATCCTTACTGTGATCCGATTTGATTTGGATTAATTATAGATTTCCTATTCTATAAAGGAATCTTAATTAAATCCTAAAAAGAAAGTATTGTATTGATGAAAAGATTCTCATGGGATACAATTCATATTCTAAAAAAGAAGTGTTTTTCTATTCTGTGAAGAACTATGATTCTCCAAGATTGAGGGTTGCAAGTATAAAAGGACGATGACACTACAACCCTAGATACACGTCTTACAGCTATCAATTCTTCGAATAGTTTATTGGAGAAGGAGACGTTTTTCTTACTACACCATATTGTTCACGATCTGATTGACCTGTGTGTCCGTGAACTTTTAGAGGGTGATTGATCTTATTCGTGCACTAATCTAACTGCATCAGAGTTTGTCATTATAGTGCAAAGATCCTGTGGCGCTCGTAATCTGTGAGAAGGTTGCGAGAAAGTCCTTGTCCGTTTGACAAGGCACCTGGCACTTGTAATCCGTTTGGGGATTGCAAGAAAGTCCTTATCCGTTCGATAAGGCTGTTATGTAAGTCCTAATCCGATTGATTAGGCTGTTAGTGTAGACGAATGATCCACTTAATGAAATAGGAAGTAGATTATATATTTGCGAATTGTAATTCGAGTACTGTCCTATTGTTGCAAGAATAGTGGAATGTCGTTTACCACTGGGCGAGACCCCGCAGAGTAGGTGTATCCAAACTACGTGAACATATCCTGTGTTATTTACTTTCTGCACTGTTTTTATTATTCTGTGTTAACTTGCCACCGTTAGTACATGCGATAATTTGTCAAATATGTCAGAATACATTTCCAATAATTACTAAAAAAAAATACTTAAAATTACTCTCCAATAATTATTTTAAATATTAAAAAATATTACGATAAAAATATATTTGACTTTGAATAGAAGAGAAAAACTGAAAAATATTATAAAAAATATGAGATATTAATTATAGATAGTTAAAAATTAAAAGTATAACAACTAATCTTAACGAGGAGGGAATAAGTTTTTATCCAAGAATTTTTATACCTACACTATTTGGAACTTTTTTTTGTTATACTCGAAGAAGAAAAATATATTAGAAAATAGAAGAAGATGATGAAGGAAAGATAGTTCATGTTGATCTATTCATTGGCATGTTATGTAATTAAATTTTTGTACCTAATTGACTGAATTGATTGAAACTTGAAACAAGGTTGATTTATATTATTATTTTCGTTTTAAAATAGATACAAATTTTTATATATAATTTTTATTAAAAAATTTGCATCTATTTTGAGACAGAGGGAGTAATTAACTCGTTAGATTTTAGTGATCCACTCATTTTCCAGCCTCTAATTTATGTGATATGCTCGTCTAACTGTGACATCCCATGTATATTAGTATAACCACCTATAGTTAGCTCTACATTAATATGCTAATAAATTATGTCTACTTCTGTCTGCTTGAAAAACTAGTTACATGAGATATGAAAAAGGTTTATTTACATGTAAAGGTCCTTGAACTATCCCAAAAAATTAGACCTGGACGTTGTAAGTAATTAATTAACAGCACACACAAGTTTCTGTTTATTGATCCGTCCTCCATCTAGTACACGTCCCTAAACTATTGCATAAATTGGCTTATTCCACAATTATTTAAAACAATACAGTTCTTGTCATAAAATAAATATATTATATATTGTTCTTGCTAGGTGTAGATTTTTTTATTTTTTTTTTGAAAGATGCTAGGTGTAGATTAATTTAAACCAATTTTTTAAATTAATTTTGTGTAAGGGAAAATCTTTTTAGGGTAGTGATCGGTTGGTTGGTTGCAGTGTCACATAAGTTGAGCGAGATATTTTAAAAGACAGCTTCAAATGGAGTTGTATGGGTTTGTGAGTAGGTGAAGGATAAGACATCATAAAATTCTGGTTCAATTAGTACTTAATTAGGTCATCATGTATTTGCTCTCCACTCCAATTAGTACTTCATTGTCAAGTCAAGCTTCGTTTATCTACACTATAACATAATGATCAGAATCGATAAATAAATCTTAAAGAACGACTTGGTGACAGTATGTCAAAATAGGTAGAAAAATATTAACCTAGCAAATCTGAACCCATTCAATCGATCGGTTAAAAGAATATCATTAAATAAATTATTGAATGGATCGAATATTATGAAGAAAAAAAAACGATCAAATAATTATTAAGCCTTACTTATTTCTAGACCAAATGTTCAAAATCGATCTATTTTGATTGACTCGAAGGAGTCGATATTCAATTTCATTTTTGTGACAAGGAGACCGAAATTTATACGTATACTAACTCTATTTTAAGAAATTTTTATATGCATGTTGTATAGAAAAAGTTAACAATTATTTTGAGATGAAAATAATAATTAAGATTGTTGATCTATACCTAATGGATCGAAAAACAGTTGATTTTGCTTAAAGGGTGAGGGAAGGGAGGGAGAAAACATAAAAAAGCGAAAAGAAGAAGCGAAATCAGAAGAAAATAAAAGAAAAGAAAAGTGCACATGCCAGTAGAGACCACATACAAACCGAGCTTCTACTGTTTCTCATGTGGTCTCCACAATTTCTTTTTCTTCCCTAATTATATGTTCATGTCAAGATTTTCTTATATAGATGAAGATTTAATTTTATCATCATATTTGGATATGATCCTTGCACTTCAATTTAATTTACTAGCTACTTAGATTAACGGATTGTAATTTCTTAGCATTAATATGTAGATAATTTCCAAATTAATTTACCAATTTCTTTCATATTTTGCTTTGATTTAATTGGGATAATATTTTTATAAGAATATGTGTGGAACAAAAGGTGGTTTGTAGTTATCTTTGTCGATTCAGCATGTAGATTTTTTTTTTTGTTGTTGTTTCGGTTTAATTAAATAACAATGTGATGAATTGGTAAACGAGTCGGATCTTTAATTATTGTATAAGCCACACGTAGATAAAAAAAAAAAGGGCATAAGTCTTTTCGGACAAGTTTTTCTCGACATAGATAGTCACGAAGCGCTTTTTTTGATATAGAGAGTTTTGTACCACTTTTTATTTGACACAATTAATATGTAGATGTTTCTTTTTTTTAAAAGTGTATTCTGATTTAATTGACGAATTATCGTAACTGTGCTAACGGTGGCAAGTTAACACAGAATAATAAAAACAGTGTTGAAAGTAAATAACACAAGATATGTTCACGCAGTTCGGATACACCTACTCTGCGGGGCCTAACCCAGTGATAAACGACATTCCATTATTCTTGCAACAATAGGACATTATACGGATTACAATTCGCAAATCTATAATCTACTTCATATTTCACTAAGTGGATTCTTCGTCTATCCTAACAGCCTTATCAAACGGATAAAGACTTTCTTGTAACCTCCACACAGATTACAAACGTCAATTGCCTTATCAAACGGATAAGTACTTTCTCGTAACCTCCACACAGATTACGAGCGCCGGTTGCCTTGTCAATCGGACAAGGACTTTCTTGCAATCTCCAAACAGATTACAAGCGCCACATGATCTTTGCACTGTCAAGAATAATTCTGATGAAGTTGGATTAGTGCTCGAATAAGAACAAACACCCTCAAAACGTTCACGGACACAAAAGGTCAATCAACCGTGAACAATGGTGTAGAAAGAAAACGTCTTCTTCTCCAAAAAGTTAATCGACAGAGAATAGCATATAGACGCGTACATAGGGTTGTAGAGTCTTCGATTATTTATACTTGAAACCCTCAATCTTGGAGAATAAATCTTCTTCACAGAATAGGAAAACAATTTCTTTTTTAAGTAGGAATTGTATCCCACGAGAATCCTTCTATTAATTCAATACCTTTCTTTTAGGAATTAATTAAGACTCCTTTATACAATAGGAATCCAAATAAAATCGCATCACAGTAAGGGATTCTCAATTACTAATTTTCAAATAAGACTTGAATGGCAAAAAGAATCAAATCTTCTGTGTAAATTGTTTTGACGAAAATAGGCAACTCACACTAACTGTCGTGAAAACTGGATCTGATTAACACCTATTAACTCTTCCGACAATTTTACTCAACACTTTTAAATTTATCAATTTATATCATATTTGGTTGTATTTGATTCCATCATATAAGATGATAAAATTCTTGTAAAGATATTTTTCTCTACATCTAAGAATCACATTTGAAATCCCTAATCAGCAAAAATAAGTGGCATTGGATGGATGATTGCTATATTTATATGCTAATATGTATCTTTATGGTAAAGAACCTTATGAAAATCAAAGTGTATGTATGTTACTGTCGGTTAGTATAAATATGATTGCCTTTCTTTCTGTGTTTGCGCCCACACGAGCTTGTTTGTATTTAGAGAATGATGAGCTGAAGCTTTCTAGTCACGTGTCTCCTCCCAGTCCCTGTACAAATATTCATATCCGTTGCACGTGACGTGATATCTTTTAGAAGGAAATCCAAATACCGTATTTTCTTTGAAAAAAGAACAGATTTTGAGTTGGCTTTGATATAGAATTCTTTAAACATTTCGGGACCGTAAAATCAGATTATGTATCACCCGTTATATTTATCCTAAATATTATCAGAAATATTATAAAAAGACAAATAATCGTTTTGTTACTGCCTTCAGCAGCTCAAATGATAAAAAATGATCTGGACGAACATTAATCTAATTCTTCAAAATATATTTTATTATTTGCAAAACTGTTTTGAAGTAATTTTTGAACAGACAATTGCCCATTTCATAAATGTGTGTATCTCCATTTTTAATTTTGTGGAGTATACAGTTCAACCTATTAAAGAAATGAGTTGGGGATTGCCTGTGCATTCATTAGTTGATGTAAGAAAATGTGGGGATTGCCTGTGCATTCACTAGTCCCCAACCTGCTCACTGCAAATTATATAGGGTATAGTATCTCCTACAGAGCAGCCACTTCACTTGTATATACAACCATTTTGCTTCAATCTCATTGCCACCTGACACATGGGTTACAAAAAGGTAAAATTCACATATTAGTTCAGTTTAATGGTAGAATTGAACACACGAATATGGTTGAAGTAATTCAAATTTTATATTCTCTTCATTTTAAAATAAATATCTACTTATGTTTACGATAATTGTTTTTTTAATGAAGTAAAAAAGTAAAATGAATACTTATTTTGAAACGGAGAGAATATGATATATGGTAATTTCCATGAATGTTTTGATCTATGTATTACTCTTAAAGACATGCTTGCGTGAACTTTTTTTTTTATCACATATTTAATATTATTATTAATATAATATAAAAAAATTATTTTATATTATTCTATATTCTAAAATAAAAAGATAATATACAGGTGCCCCGAGTTCGATTATCTTGGGCTGCTTTTTTTTTTTTCAATTTTTTTACTTCTTGTTTATTTTTTCTTTTCCAAATTTTTTTTTCTTTTCGTATTTCCTTTTAATGAACCTTTATTCTTTTCTTGTTTCTTGTTTACTTTTTCTTTTTCATTTTCTATCTCCTTTTTATTTTATTTCTTAACTTTTTATGAAAAAAATTGACACCCATCACGCAATTTTTTTTATTTAAAATTCTATTACAATAAAAAGAATTATATATTACATTTAAATATAAATAACCGACTAATGATTTTTTATAATATATATGTGTATATATATCCATAGAGATATTGAAAAAATAAACATTCTAAATTATTTATAAGATCCAAAACTAACGTCTTAAAAATAGTCATGCGGTAATCTTTTTTCCCCTTTCCACCCCTTATTATTTTTATGGAAAATCTGTAATAAATAATATATATAGCATCCTCAGTTCTTAATTATTATTATTATTATTACCATCATCATTATTTAGAAAATATCACAGGTAGCAAATGTAAGATTTTCTAATTTTTTAATAGCATCTAAACTAGAATATTTACATTACATTTTGCATACAATTTGATAAAATTTGATGACATAAGAGTCAAAAAAAATTTTTGCCCCAGATAATGAAATCTTGGATCCGCGCTGGTCGTAAACTAACCAACCAATGCAGGATACACGTTTTTTCCTTCCCGAAAAATCTCTCAGTTCCGTTCAATGCTAGCATGCCAGCCTTCATTAGAAATAGTAAGTTTTATCAGAGTTCATAATATATATATATAACAAAAATACAAGATAATACTTTTAAAAGTTTATACAGAAATAACATATTGGATGAAACCCCGAAACTTGCAATCTATTTCGTCCAAGTTTTGATGAGCTATTTCACACACAAAAGGAATTTAAGTACACATGTCTCTCTAAGTAATACAATGAAAAGATTTTTGATGACACATCAGTTTTTCATGGGGATGACACCGAATTATTTTGTTATCGAACAATTATTAAAAAAGATAAATATGTCAACTCACAAAATGTAGTGTGTTAATAGACTTTTTTTTTTTTTTTTTTGATAATAGTGTTATTAGACTTTAAAATGTGTATTTAGATCCGCCCGTTTTATTTTAAAAATTGTTTCCTCCCATTTTTAGAATATACTTTTGTCATATGAAAAATAAATAAATAATAAAGTGTTAGTTTACGTGATAAATAACTACATAAGTAGTATTGCTCCAGTATTATTATTACTACAAGGCAGGATTTGAAAAGGACAAAAACGTGGCGGCCGCCGTATACCTGGCTTTGGGCTCTAGAGCCGAAGTCAGCTTACTTAGACGGCTGAATCAGTAATCTTAACTGAGCCGAATTGCAGTTTCCGCTCTGTATGACGTCATTAGGTGTCATGTTACTGACGTCAGTTGAGATAAAACAAGTTTACATGAAAAGGCCACGTCGACAATTAGGGTGCATTTATGTGGTGGTTTACGGATGTTCGAGCTTGTTTCAAACTGTTCAAAAAACGTGTTTTTTTATTAAAAATGGCAAAAATACATTTTTCGAAACAATTTAGAGCATGCTCGAACATCCGCAAAACACGAAACGAACGGAACCTTATTGGTATCTGTCTCGGCTTCTAGTAGTACAGTACAATTTTTAGTATTTCTCACGCGCCTGTACTCTATTCAGTCTCCATGCATGAACACTAAAATTAAATAGTGAATATATATAATGAATATCGATCCCAATTTCCTTTTTGACATATACTGTACTATATAAAAAACAAAAAACCACCTGCTCGACGTGTATATTGTTAGATCACGTAAATAATTCATCATATAATTAATATGTAATGAATACTTGTTTTTTTAAAGTAGGCCCAGGCTATTCATTCAAAAAATAGTATATAATATTTTTTTCGTTTTAAAATAAATACAAAATTTTATATATAATTTATATTAAAAAATTTATATTAATTTTGAGATAGAAATAGTAATTATATGCTAAGGTAAAAAAAAGCTAATGGAATGTCAAATAGAATGGGTGTTAGAAGTTCCGCACAACCAAACTGTGAGCGACGTATATATAAGTCCTTCCGTCCGGAATACAAGTCTTTTCGCCCATATAAATTATATAGGTAAATAGACATGCATTTTCTAGACGTTGATAGTATTTTTTAAGGTTTTTTTTTTTTTTTTTTTTTTTACAACTAGAGTAAATTAATCGCGAGGATGACAGTCATATTTATAATCCCTACTATATTTACAAGCTATGGCCTTATATGTTAGAAGGGAGTCCGAATGTTAAAAAAAGATATATAATTAATCGTATAAATATATATGTAAAAAAAAAATCTACTCCACAAAGCGGGGAGAGAGAATAAATTCAAATGCAAATGATTTGAATTTCATCGAAGGTTAGAATTTCGTGGGTAAAAAATTAATAATAATGTATTATTTTCGTATATAAATAGATGATATTTTGACACTTTTATATATATCAATATCATTATTTTTAATGTATAAATTTAAATGTAAATTTTTTATTATATGTGTATGTAAAATGAATGGAGAGATAAAAATAGAAAAAATACATTGATATTCTCAAAACGTGGATTATTTAAAGCCAAAAAAAATCTCAAAAAACGCCATCTGTTTGTATACGGAAGAAGTAATATATAATTTATACAAAGTCATTACTTGCTTTATTAAGTAAGGATGCGTGAGATGTAAACGCTTCGTATATGAAGTAAGTACAGATATTTTATTTCGTTATCTTCCCAATTTTCTACTATACATCAAGAAGTCCATTTCTTCATTTTCCCTTTTTATATCTGCCTCTCCACAATTTCTCCTATTCTATTCATGAGGTTTCAAGCTGCCTCAAATTAAGAGTGAAGTTTAGCTTTATCAAATCACAAAATTCATGGAGAAGATAATATTATCTGCTGCAACAAATAATATAAATCGAAAACAATTACAAGATATACAGCCGACAACAAAGAAGACAACAAGATCATCATCAAAGTCAAAGACGACGACAACCATGATGAAAGATCCGGTGAAAGTTGTTTACATATCAAACCCAGTTAAGTTCAAGACTAGTGCTTCTAAATTTAGAGCCTTACTCCAAAAACTAACTGGCCAAGATGCTCAAGATCAATGCTATTTCTCTCAAGATTCTGATGATGATTTGGTCCAAAATGAGGGTCGTATTGCTTATTATGATGAGGATCCTGTTGAGAATAAGTCTCCCAATGATGATCATGTTGCTATGATAGATCAGGTGCCAACAATATCGGATAATCTTGGTGATCATATTTCCAAGTGGTCGTCGTTTCCATCAAATTTCTTCTGCGAGACACCGTTTCAAGTTAATTTGCATAATTCTGTCAATTAATTACCCTCAATTTGATGTTTCAGTAACTAATTAAGATTTACAACTACATCTATTTCTTTTAACCTAATTTATAACTAGTAGAGTATATGTAATTTTTTATTATATGTGCTTTGTATATTTGGAAACACAAGTATGGACCGTCTCTGTATGTATCTCGAATAGTTACTGATGTATAGCATGCCACAATTAATTTGATGATTTTTTATTTATTTGGAATTTGGCATCACCTTTTCTGAAGCAAGTGACATTGTCAAACAGTTTATTATTATTATTATTATTATTATTATTATTATTATTATTATTATTATTATCATTATTATGAAAAGTTGAAAGTGGTTAACGAGGTCATAGACCAAAGTAAACTTAAAAAAAAAAAAAGTCAGACCAAAGTAATTAAAGTTCTCTTACAAGAATTATAATATTCAAATCCCAACCAAAAAAAAAACAAAAAAAAAAAAACAGCTAATTAAATAAAGGCATATGTTCACCTAAGACAACTCTATGAAATTCATTTGATCCCAAGTCTTTGTAAAAGAAATTTCAGAGAGCTGTAAAAGAGATTAATTACACAAATATGAATCATTTTAATTATGTAGACAGAATATATATTTGAAATGGTGATGTGGAGAGAAGTAATAAGATCGAGTTCATAGAATTCGATCTTGAGTTTATTAAGGAGCTAACCTGGATTAGCAAAATTTAACTTCAAAAACGAGTACAACGTTCTCGAATATCATGATTACGGACATGATTACATTAATCATCTCAACCAAAATCGAACACAACGAACTCGATTTTCCTTTGTGCATTACCGAGAACATTGTACTCGATTTTGGGGGGCATGCAATATTAAAATTCAAGCATGCCAGACAAATCTTCACGCATGCTATACAATTTAGCGCGATTTTTCACAAAACACATGATATGCCGGTAGACTTTGTGATAAAAAAAAAAATCAACATAACACATAATATATACACCATAACCAGTCCCATTTTCTCTCCGTAACATTATCGGAGAATCATCAACAGTCCAGAATTATACAAATTGAAAAAAAAAATACTGTAAAAAAAATAAAATTTATCAAGCTATCAATAATTGTACAAATCGAATTATTGTACCGGAAGTAGATCGGAAAGAGGAATTTTTGACGGATCGACACCGCTGACCAGCCGTTGACCGGACGATTCCTCCAGCGACCTCGACCGAGCCGACCACCAGAGGCGAGCCGAGACCACCACGACCCCGAAAATGCCAAGAAACATCATCAATTCCACCGTTGACCGACAAGACAGAAAAGTCAAGGTGAGAATTCAATCCGTTTTTCATGTCAATTCGAAGTAAAAATCATATCAAAACACTCCTAAGACACTCACGAACAACATATATGATAATCAAGGAAAATCTCCAAATTTTGTTCATGAACACCGAAACTCAAAAATCGAAATTAAAAGGGAACTAGGTCGAGTTGTAGGAAATTAACCTTGGAATCATATTCTACTCGTGGAGAGGAACAAGACTCGACCTTGGACCGACCGGATTGGCGCCGGGATCGGCGAGTCGCCGGTGAGCTCATAGAGAGCGTCGAGCGGACGAAGGAAGAAGAAAGAGAAGAGAAAAGAAATTATGTTCGAACCGAACCGGTTCAGTGACTATATAATCTGAAAAATTTATTTTGAGCAAAATCGAGTATGGTGTTCTCGATTATGGTCCTTGAAATTTTGTGCATAATCGAGTACGGTGTACACGATTTTGTCTTGAAATTTTGTGCATAATCGAGTTCCATGAACTCGACTTTGTTGTTATTTTTGTCTTGTACCCAAAACCGCAAACAACGTACCCGATTATGGTTAACTTAAATCGCCTAATAACGGATTAAGCATAGTCGAGTTCAATAGTTTCGATTTCGCTATTTCCGTTTACCCCCGTTTCAACCTACAAAACTATAACGTACTCCTGTAAAAGCATGGCACTTGGAAACACAGAATTCATTAGACATCAGAAAAACTAACTTTTGAGTTTGATGTTTAATGTTGTAACATTATAATGAGTAAATAATTCATAGTCCCGAGCGATAAGGGTGAGAAATTTAACTATCTACTCAAATCATTATATTATCACTGCTCTCGGTCCCATCCGTTCGACGGAGTTGGAAACTTAGAGCATCTTATTGGGAGGGGCAAGTTTTATATATCATTTTATTTTTGAAGATAGTTTCTTTTTTAGGCTATCTTAAAATAATAGTTCAGTATCTTCTATTTTATATGATGTGGGTATACAAAATAATATCTTCTATTTCGTACTTTATTTATTTATACTTTTAGCATTTTTGCAACCAACTTTCACTCTCTGAAAATTAATGTTTATGTTATGTGATTTTTCATTTTTATTCTAACTTCAGTTATCATATTTTGTGGACATACTATTTTTTGTATTTTCGCTAAGTTGTCGTCAACATGTTGGTAAAAGAATTGTAAATAGTATCATCTCATTGGTGATGCTCTATATAATATAAAAAAAATCAATTTTTTTTCTATGTTCCCTTCTTTGAGGGTTTTCTCTCTCCCATTTCAAATTATATACTCCGTATATGGGTATACTAAATAATAACTTCTATTTAATACTTTATTTATTTATAACTTTTAACATTTTTCCTACCTAGCATTCCCTCTCTGAATTAATGTTTATGTTATTTAGTTTTTCATTGTTATTCTAACTTAGGTATCATAATTTGTGTACATTCTATTTCTCGTATTTTCGCTTAGTTTGTCGTCAACGTGTTGGTGATTGAATTGTAAATAGTATCATCTCATTGGTGAATCTTATATAGTAAACAAAATTCCAAGTTTTTCTCTATATTCCCTTCTTTGAAGTAATTTTTTAACATGTCATTATTTAAGTATACATATTATTAATTGATAAGTATATTTTATATATAATAGAGAGATTTTTTCAATTTGTTCAATTTGTTCCAATTACAATTCAATTGTAAATTTTATTGTCAAATCAACATCCGACACATGACGTTTAATTTAGGAATTAAATTTTTGAGTTTAATTAGGAATCAAATTATAATTTTAAGTCAATATTTTTTTCCTATTCTAATTAAGAATTCAAAAACAATAAGATAATGATTCCTAATAAAATTATATCAATTATTTATTTCTAATCATATGAGATTCTTATTCTCTTTTATCTTTCTCTTATTTTTTTTAATATAATAATTTTATTCCTAATCAATTTTCTATCTATTATTTAAAAAATTATTTCTAAAAAAATTATAATACACTATATATATTTTAATTGAAACGGGCATGTATTATTTTTCCCTATTCAAACGGACATATTATTAAAAAAATTATTTCTAATCAAATTACAGTATATATTATTTTTCTAATTTTTTTATTATGCTATTATTCCTAATAAAATAGACTATATTTTTTTCTATTCTTAATTAAAACGGGCATATTTTATTTTTCAAACAATTAATAATTTTTTCTAATTAAAATTCATTATTTTTTTCCTATTTATAATTAAAACGGGCATGTCTTCTTTTTTCCTATTCAAACGGACATATTGTTAAAAAAAATTCTAATCAAAATATAATATATTATTATTTTTCTAATTTTTTGTTAAACTATTATTCCTAATAAAAATTTATTATATTTTTTTTTTCTAAATTCTTAATTAAAATGAGCGTATTTTATATTTCAAACAATAGAAAAAATTGAATTGATTAGATATAATTATAAATTTTATTATCTAATCAAATCTTGATATGTAATTTTTACGTTTTACTACTTTTATTATTTTTAAAAACAAAATAAAATTTTGATTCTAATGGAATTGTAGATTTTGAAATAAAATCAAAATAATTATAATTGATATAAAGTTAAAATAATCCTTTTTGATATAATATTTGACATATATTTAATAATTTTTAATACAAATAATTATTATATAATTATTATAAGATATATTTAAATTATTAATTTTTAAATGTACGGACTTTTCGTCCAATGGACGGACCCATTGACTAATAATTTTAAAAAATTAATCAATCATTAAAAGAAAATAATTTTAACATACACGTTTAACAAACGATAAATGACATGTTTTAAGATGAGAAGTTCCTACTCAAAACATTTTTCCTTCCTTGAAGGTTCTCTTTCCCATTTCAAATTATATATATATCTTTCTTTTTTAAGTTTAAGTTATATATATCATAGCGTTAAGAACATGGTAACACATCAACACTAACCAATAAGTTTATTTTTTTTTCATTTTAATTAATTTATTAAAAAATAACTAAAGTTGAAACTTATAAAGTTAGTTATACAATGGAATATATAACTTGACACAAATTTTCATAAATCCCATTTTTTAATTCTCTTTCTACCAAGTGTCTTTGATGTGGCAATTCTCTCAAAATTGGCCTTCCATGGAAGATGCTCTTACCCTAGCTCAATATTTTTCAACATCAATGCTGTACTTCATTAGTTAATACTAGTGATGTCATGACAAGTATTTCGAAAGAAAGAATAATTATATGTGAAGAATAATATTGGGATCTTGCATATATGAAAAATGAAATTGGGAGTAGAAATTGTTTTGTGGTAATCAGATACGTCGGCGATTACTTTTTAATTTCTATTAGGGTTAATTGTTAAATACTATTAATCTTGGTTGTAATACATTATCATTCTTACTCAAGAATTAGTTCCTATAGTTTTAAGTAAGAAAACTGCACAGATAATATATATATATATGCTAGCTAGTAAAATGAATTACTCCATCGATATTAATTGGTTTAAATTACTTATTAATGAAAATTTTGGGACCAATTAAACAATATATAAAATAAAATGTTTGGAGTGACATGAAGTATATTGGATGGCACTACATTATATGTATGGACAAGAGCATACTGTTAAGCCAGTTGAAGGGGAAATGTGGAAACTAAAGAACGGGCCTAATTACTGGCAAGGGCTTATGTATATAGTACTAATGATCCCTGATGATGCCTTGTGGTCCAAGCGAAAGATGTGTTAACAAACGTAGGGAACTTAGGGATGCAACTAGCTATATGACGTTGACAATATTAGACAAAATTATGACAGGGATTACTCAAAATTTCATCAAAATATATATATTTTACGGTAGGGTATTAATTTATGAATTTGATCATTATCTTCTTCCTCTTCTTTTTTCCTTTTTTTTTTTTTTTTAATTTTTCCAAGCATACTACTAATATAAAATGAGGACAACTCTTGATGCAATCGGTTAAGGTTATTCATTTGTGATCTGGAGGTCACAGATTCGAGTCACGAAAACAACCTCTTTATAAATATGAGGAAAAGACTGCGTACTATGACATCCTCCCCCATACTCCCAAGGCGGGAAGTTTTTAACGCACCGAAGTTTGCCCTTTATACTACTAATATAAAATAAAGCATTACCCCATTCGTCGTGGAACTTATTGTACATTTTACATATAAGATGCATATAACGTACATATTATATAAAATCTATATTTATATTACTTTGGGTTTGAGATGGAATATTATAAATCTACCCTCAAAGAAGAACATTATGTATAAATCTAAGAAAAAGATATATAGAATATTATAGACCTCTTGTTGTTTAATGAATTCATGATCAGAGTCTTGTCCTATTTTAGCGACCTCTTTAAAATAATTAAATCCAAAAACTTTTTTATTTTAATTATTTCTTTTCAAGTATAAATAATTACATCCAAAAAGTTTTTTATTTTAATTATTTCTTTTTAGGAATTAATCTTTACAAGAATCACTTTTTAAACATGCATGATTTCTCGTATTAATTCCGCAAAACAATCTGCTTTTGTTTCGGAGAGACTAATGTCTGACAATGTGGTTTTAGCCTATGAGCTAATTCATTGTTTGAAGCAAGAAACCAGGTGAGGATTATGTCAAAGGTGTTTGATCGTGTCGAGTGGAATTACTTTAAGGGACGTGATGCTGAAGATGGGCTCCGATCAAATTTAGGTTTCTCTTTGTCGTTTACTTGTACGAAGCTTCTGATCAGCTACTGTATACATATCTAAGATATATATGTATATGTATCTTCCGAATTGAATGAATTATATAGTTTGGTCAAGTTCTTGAATTCTAGTAGTTGCAAATCGCATTTATTTATCCTAGTTGCATGCAATTACTTGCATTTGTTTCTCTCTGTCCTCTCCAATTCTGTCCTTACATTAAGACCTTTAGTTGCTATCAGAGATTGTTCCATGCAACTTGTAGATAGTACGAAGAAGACATAAATTTTTTATGGGTCCCTGAATCGGACCGCATATATATATATGGTTCAGATTTGGGTTGAGCTAGCTTAGTCCAGTCCAGGTTATATCTATATAGCAGCGAGTCAGTTTCGATTTCAAAATCACTATATGGTTCCATTAAAATTAAAAATTAAAACCAGTGAATGAGTTATAAATTAAAGGAATTCGCCTCAGTTTATAACATCATCTGTTTCACTATAATTGGTGTGTTGATTTTAATGTCATTATTAAGATAAATGAAGGTATTTTATCAAAAAAAAAATATCATTTAGGCTATAATTGAATTTAGCAGACAAAGATGATCCAACCATCCAATTTTAAAATACTACAGTGTCAAAAGAGGTAAATATCAGGTACTGAACGCCTTTGCCTTCGTCCTTATAATAGTCCGGTTCCGACTTTCGATTGCTTGTCGTAAAAATTCAGGGATTTTTATTCCTTCACGGATTTTGATTTCTAAGGTATATATTTTGTTTTCTTCAATTTCAATTCGTCTAAAATCTGAATCTATAAGCCTACAACTCGGAGAGCTCTGAACAAGCCTACAAGTCGTTAAAAGCTCTCAACAAGCCTATTTAACAGTTAACCAGCCTACAATTCGCTCAAACGTTCATAGGTCAACAAGCCTTCAAAAGCTTACTACTCGCGAAAATAGCTCAACAAGCCTACAGCTCGCTAAAGTCGCTCAACAAGCCTACAACTTCGGGGAAACTCTCAATAAGCTTACAACTCGGAGAAAGCTGTTGACAAGGCTACACTCGGCAAGAGCTCTTAATAAACCTACAACTCGGGGAAAGCTGTTAAAGTGCTCTGCTAGTTCTCGAGTGACAAGCGTCTAGCTTAGCTCTATTGTTCTCAAAGCTCATTTTCTAATCCTCATGACTTATTCGTTCTTTTTCTGGCTCTGGTTTACAAATATCATTCATAAATAGTTTCCTTATCCCTCAACTTAAAATAGTAAGCTTAGACTCTTATAAATAGAACGGATTCATTCATAAAACATACAAATATCCAACCGAGGCGGCGGCTAGGCCTGACTAGACATTCAACTGGCAAAGCAGCTTGGAACAAATAAAAACTAGAGTAAATGAAAGCAGTTATGCTTGTAGAGAATAGGATCATGAGGATGGTGGCTTTGCACGCGTGGCTGGATCTTCTTTTGATTCGACCAACATAATGAATACATACCCAAGTGACCAAAAGAGAATAGTATATTGGAAAGGGAGGGAGCCACGATAAACAAGCAACCAGGCTCAAGATACTTTTAAGGATTACTAATTTACTATATGATCAAATTTTCAATAACTATACAGAGACATGTGTATTATTTGTTAAAGTTGGGGACTATATTCATGTGATAGGCGGCTAATTCATGTCGGAATACAAACTAATTAAATTGTGAAGATTAAAAAAAATCTTGTTTTTTCTTATTTATTTATTGGGTAATATATATACCTACTCCTAAACTTATTATAATTTGCAGTAAAAATGTCATGTAAGTAATTAACTTTCTATTATGGTTTCAATAATTTTTTTCTCTGACAACTCTTACTTGCGGCTGAAGATAACACGATTTTTATTTAATTTAATAAAAAGGACAAAAAAAAGTATAAAAGATTAAGGAATATTATAAAAAAATTCAAAAAGTATACACAGATTAATATCTTTGTTAGTTGCATATTCTTGAGAATTTTTTTAATTTGTTTTAATTGCAAATTTTATTGTCAAATCAATATCCGACACATGTCGTTTTAATTAGAAATCAAATTTTTAAATTTAATTAGGAATCAAGTTATAATTTTAAGTTAATATTTTTTTTCCTATTCTAATTAAGAAATCAAAACACAATAAAATAACGATTTCTAATAAAATTCTACTAATTACTTATTTCTAATCATATACCAATTATTTGTTCCTAATCATATGAGATTTCTATTCTTTTTTATCTTTATTTTACAAGTATATATAACTATATGCACCATACTAAATTCACACCCGTAAGAACAAAAATTTTCCGTACAATTTTCTTTTGCTAAGCAAGCTTTATTTTTTTTTTCAAAAAGAAAATTCGGTAGGGTTTTTTTCCTCATCAATACAACTACTAATTATTAATTAATTAATATAAGCTTTATTTTGTTTTATTGTGAACGATGAGTTTTTTTTTTTTTTTTTTTTTTTTTTTTTTTTATAATTAGGAGAAGCTTTGTTTTATTTTTATTGTGATCGATTTTTTTCCCACCATAATAACATTCTATTATTGTGTAATCAACCAAATTATATTGAAATAATTATCTTTTTGATCTTTTGATTATAGATCGGTTTATTATAGGATGGCGTCAAAATCTTATAGACAATAGCGAGACTTTTTCAATTTTAAATTTGTTTCAATTGTAAATTCAATTGCAAATTTTATTGTCAAATAAAAATTCGACACATGAAGATTTATTGATGAATAGTAATTTGACACGTATATTTTAAAATTTGAGTTTAATTAAGTTTTAAATTACAATTTTAAATCAATGATGTTATTTTTTTTCCTATTTTAGTTAGAAAATCAAAACACAATAAAAACATCATGATTCCTAATAAAATTTCTATCAATTATTTTTTTCTAATATAATAATTTTATTCCTAATCTATTATTTAAAAAATTATTCCTACTAAAATTATAATACACTATATATAATGCTAATTAAAATTCATTATATATTTTTTTCCTATTTTTAATGAAAATGGACATGTATTCTTTTCTCCTATTCAAACGGACATATTATTAAAAAAATTATTCCTAATCAAATTACAATATATATTATTTTTTCAATTTTTTTTATTAAGCTACCATTCCTAATAAAATGGACTATATCTTTTTACTATTCTTAATTAAAACGGGCATATCTTATTTTTCAAACAATTAATAATTTTTCCTAAATAAAATTCATTATATTCTTTTTTCCTATTTATAATTAAAACCGGCATATCTTCTTTTTCCCTATTCAAACGGACATATTATTAAAAAAATATTTCTAATCAAAATATAATATATATTATTTTCTTTCTAATTTTTTATTAAATTATTATTTCTAATAAAAGTCCACTATATTTTTCTTCCTATTCTTAATTAAAATTAAAATGAGCATATCTTATATTTCAAACAATAAAAAAATTGAAATGATTAGATGCAATTATAAATTTTTATTATCAAATCAAATCTTGATATGTATTTTTTATTTTTTGCTACATTTATTATTTTTTAAAATAAAATAAAATATTGATTTTAATAGGATTGTAGATTTTGAAATAAAATCAAAATAATTATAATTGATATAAAATTAAAATAATTCTCTTTTAATATAATATTTGACATATATTTAATAATATTTAATATAAATAATTATTATATGATATATTTAAATTATTAATTTTTAAAGGTACGATCTGTCCAACGGACGGGTCCACTGACTAGTTTGTTAAAAGTCAATGACTATATATGAATATAATTTAAGTGAGGCTTGTGTTGCAAGCAAGTCTACACCTATTCCTAAACTTACTAGAATTTGTAGTAAAAATATTATATAAGTAGTTTAACTTTGTTCTCCATTAATAAAGTTTTCAAATTAAGTTTTCTGATCGAGAGCATGGAGAAATACGAGTTTATAGAAGAATTGGGAAGGGGTTTGTTTGGAGTAGTTTATCAAGGTGCGGAGAAGGCGTCAGGCCGGTTTGTGGCCATCAAAGTATTGAAACAATATCCGAGTTTGACGACGATGAATCAATGTTTAAACCTAGGAGAAGTTAAATCCTTGTCGACTCTTAAAAATCCAAATATTATAGAGCTTCATGGATGTAATTCTTGACCAAGAACACAAAATCTTGTATTCGGTATTCGAATACATGGACGGTGGCGACTTGTCAAATATAATTGAACATAACGAATTTTATCCATTCTCCGAAGCCGACATAAAAAAGTGGTGCTTTCAACTATTTCTAGGCCTCTTACACATTCACGGACACGGATTCATCCACTGCGACTTGAAACCAGACAACTTGTTGATTAGTCGAGATATGGTCGTCGTCAAGATTGCCGACTTCGGACTCGCCAGGGAGATCATACCACGAGATTCTGATCATCATACTAATTGCATTACTCATCGAGCTAAGACGACATTATGGTATAGGGCACCAGAGGCTCTACTGAATTCTAACACATGCGGTCAGGAAGTCGATATGTGGGCCATGGGTGTAATCATGGCCGAGCTGTTTAACCTTTCTCTCATGGTTCCGGGTCAGAGCGAGGATAATCAGATGCTACGTATATGCCAAGTCATTGGCAGCCCGAGCATGGACACATGGCCAGAACGAATCGAGCTTGCCAAAGCCAAGGGTTACCAGTTTCCAGAGTGCAATGCAAAAATCTCTCCTTGAGATGATTCCATCGGCAAGTGATGAGGCCGTCGATCTTGTGGGCTCTCTTCTTTCTTGGGATCCCCGCAAGAGGCCGACTGCGTTAGAGGCACTTCAACATCCAATCCTTAGAAGATACTATACAAGATTTGCTTCCTACATTCAGAGCAGTATCGAACCTCGAAAGAAGAAATTGGTTGACGAGGAAGTGGGCGAAGACTTGTTGAGCTGTGAAATTCATATACCACCGCCGGCGGTAAAAGGAGATTGTGGGGTGATCGGAACCAGGAAGCAGCAGCATTTACCATTAGAAGCTTCTTTCTCACAAGTCACATTGTGAAGTTCTATGTTTAATTGAATTAGATTGCAAGTTAGCTAGGCTATAGGAACATTTTCTGTAAACTTGTTCGCCACTAAATACTGAAATTGTTGTAGTTAATTAGCTCAGGATAAATGCCATGTATTAATATATGTTTATTTTAATAAGATTTCATTGGGCTCTTCTGATATTCTGTCTTTTAAAGAATCTCAAATATAAAAATGAAATTCATTTCTCGTAACATGTAGTGTTGGATACAAATTGACTACCAATCATAATTGGTCAAGAAAATTTCTCAAGAAGACTTTATTGACAGCAACTCTGAATATATTTGAAATTCTTTTCACTATCAATCTAAAGAAGTTACGGAGTTAGTAGCATGAAAATGTCAAAATGAAATGACGAAACAGATAACGTAAACAACTAAATTCCCAGTAGACAACATCGATCTACTAATGCCTAAAAGAGTACAAAAACTGCTGTTCTTACCATCTCTTCCTAAACTGAAAAGCCTTCTCAATTGGATATATAAATGTCAGTCCTGCTCTGATGACGAGTTCTCTGGGATTTGATTAGCATGCCATTCAATAAACGCTAGAAGAGCATCTTTCATCCACGGATGCCGACAACATTGTAAAGCGTCAGAGGTATTAAGCCAACTTCTCTGGCGAGTGCTTTCTTCTGGCCATGATTGAAGCTCCTCTGTTACAAACAAAGCGAACATTGCAGCTTTACACAAACCTTCTGGAGTAAACTCGTCTTGAAGGCTCTTGCTTTTGAAATGGTAGTCACCTAGAAAATGCTGAAAAAAACATACAGAAAAGCGCAGAATTAATATTTCAAAGATCAGGTAAGACTATAACAACAAACATGTTCTTCAATCTTTCCATAAGATAATTCAATTCAAAGCCATAAAACTCACTAGCTTTCAGTAATTGCGCAACACTCAAGCCAACAACATGACAAATTTTAGAGCTTTGATGTTTTTTGCCTTGAAAGGCATAAGAACAATAACATAATGTAAAGCGGTTCGTTCTCACCTTCTTGTCACCTCGCACTCCTGCCTCCTCTAGAGCTTCACGTAAAGCTGCTTCCTCCATGGTTTCATCATTTTCCCATCCACCCTATGATTAACAAAGAGATAATTACAGCAGACAAATGGCTTTGTAACTTCTTCTCTTATGATCATGAAACAGCAAAAGAAGCACTAAGGATTGAACCGCCTCAAAGATATTTAAACAAAATGAAATAACTTCCTAAGATGATTGCAATAACTTTGGAAACAGGAGCAGAGAATTCAGGATTGTACCTTTGGAAACAGAAGTCCTGGTCCGCTAGCTGAGTTAATCATCAGTACCTGAACAACATTCTTAGGCGTGCCATCACCATCCTCAACTGATGTTCCATATCTATAAGGAATACACCTGTGAAAGAATCTGCCGTCAAAATCTGAAGGAAAACATCCAAAACAATGGAACAAACAAGCAGCTGGCTGTCACTACAATAACGATGGGAAGTGTTTTCTCATTAGGGAAACAATGGAAACACGCAGCAGGGAATCCATATATCAATATCGTGACAAAATTTAGCAACATCGATTGAATCGGAAAAGCAGATTGTCCTCTTCTAAAAAACAGCAAACGCTGAATGAAACCAGTATTTTTGATCCTCAATCTGTTGATTCATTAAAGATTTATGTCTCACATTGTAGTCACCAGCAAATGCCGGAATCTAAAATCACGATCCAAATTGCCACACATCCAGATTCAATACACAGTGAAAAATTGCAGCAGAGGATAATGATAATACAAAAGCATACCTTAAGAAAACGAAATGGGGACGAAAAAGCAACAAACTTTACTAATAAATGGATCAGAACAATGCAACAGAAGGGAGAAATACCCAGCAATGAGGCGGCAGCCATTCTCATATCGTTGCTGATGACGACCAGTACGAGCCACCAAATTAGACATTTTTCACTTCTTCTTGTAACACGTTTTACAATAATAAACGATAGACGAAGAAACCCATCTCTCTTGCTTAGGTTGATTTGAAAGGAGCAAAAATAAAAAACCCAATTAAGATACGAATTCAGCAGTAAGATGACCTTGGAATGGAGACCACCAACTGTTCGACATGAGGACTGTAGGAAAAAGAAACAAAAAACTATTCTTCTAACTACCGCCAACCCCCCCGACAAGAGCGGTGAAAATGGACTTAATTTATTATTATGATAATAATTATAATTTTAATGATGATAGTCCAAATGGGGTTTTCTATTTGTTCAACTTTTTTTTTTAATGAGAGGGAGAAAGAGAGAGAGAGAGAGAGTCTAACAATGGCGGAAAGAGCGGGTGCCTGCTTTTTGTCGCGTTGAAACAGTCAGAACAGACCAGAGAGATGGAGAAGGACATTGTTTTTATCGACATGTTTTTGCTTGCTGGGCCTTAGCTAAAAGCATAATTTCAATAATGGGTTTTTATGGGCCAAAGTTCTTTTCAGTTATTATACGTTTAATTTTTATTTTACTAGATTTTGAACGTATATACTATGATTATTTCAATCCAGGGTGCCAATTACAATGTTTAAAAATATGATATAACCTATAAAAGTATATAACTTAAAATGAATTTCTATTTAAGAATACGTACCCTTCAAAGTTCTTGGGCAGAAACTTCAAATAAAAAAAAAAAAATGTTATAGGGCAGGTACTAATATCTCTAAGGAAAAGTTCAAATTCATATGGTTAACCATATTTTTAATCATCATACGAGGGAAGTAAATCATAATAAATATTACTGCTTTCGTCGGAAAATATTAGCCACTTTTCTTATGTAATCGACCAAAACTAGCTATAGCATAGCTTAAGCATAGTCACAAGGCATGGCATGGCATGCATTTTATTTCCTGCAATATGTCTTTATATTAAAATGATATACTTGGGTTTGGAAGCCTAATCATATATATATATATATATATATTTTTTTGAGGGTGGAAGCCTAATTATTTAACCAATGGATTCTTATTAATAGGTCGGGACGGCTGGTTGTGTACGAAAAACAAGCAACGTATAATTCCATAACCATAAATGGCAGATAATTAAATATTGGCTGCTGAAAGACTAGCAGACTATCCTGACCAACTATTTAATCATGATCAGGTAGGAATTTGTTGCTAATCACGTGCATTTATATAAGATTAAAAATGAATGAAATAATAATTATACATACTTGAAGATCTACGTACGTACGTAGATTAAAAAATTTCAGTTGACTTGATGAATTAGATTTATCATTTTCAAAAGAAAAATTGAATTAGATTAGTCAAAATCTCAATTAATACCTTGAGACATAATACTGTACATATATACAATATTACATTCATATATTATATTTTTTCCTTCTTCCCTTATGTTTTGGTAGTGCACTTGAACCAATTAAAGACCTTAAATTAACAATCCCCAGTGAATGGGTTATACCAAGGCTAGCGGAAGAGCTAATTCATCACTTTATCTTTGAATGGTACTAGTTAGGGTCACGTCTATTGGACATAAGTGCACGTTTTTTCATTTAAAAAGAAAAAAAAAAAAATTCTAAATGAGCAATTATAAAATTTTACATGGAAGAGGTAGTAATTAATTTATTATATTTTATATTTTAAAAAGTCTTATTGCATATGAATTAAAATAGATTATTAATAATATCCTAAATTAACAAAAGAATATACAAAAAATTATAAAAATTAAGAAGGTGAAGTATTATCTGGGCATATTATCTCAAATTTTTAAATATTTCACCAATAACCACATTCGTGGTATTTCTCATTTTGGGTCCTCTTCATCATGAATTAATCAACATATTAAGGGCGTGTTTGGTAGGGGTAGATTTTGAAATTTTTTTGAAAATTTTCTTGTTTTTCATTTTTCACGAAAAATTTGTTCGGTAGTGAGTTTTTATTTTCAAATTTTTAGAAAATTTTCAAGAAATTCTCGAAAAACTGAGAGTCAAATTTGAACTTTTCAAATTACTCGAAGGATGAGATTGAAAACAAAAGGAAACGTCAGGAATCAAAGTGTAGTAATAACAAAAATGAGATCTGGTTCTCTGGCCAAATCTTCGCCGTCGACGAGCGACACCACCACCACTCGCAGCAGCTTCTCTGATTAAATCTTCGCCGTCCAGGCTTGAGCTGTGTCGGACTTGGCTTCGTCGTCGTCACTGTTCCAACCAAGCGAAGAAGACGAAGATGCCGTCCCACTTCTCAGATTTTAGCCCACCACCAACAGACTCCCTCCGCCGCTCATCCCATCGTCGAAGCCACCAATCCGCCTCCCTCCCACCATTCACGAACCATCCACTGTTCCGCTGCCTCTCTCTCGCTCTCTATGACTCGATCTCTCTCTCTTCAAATGGGCATCTCCGGTCGGCTCCACCTCCTCTCTATGTGGTCGGCCAAAGTAGAAGATCACGATAGATACCCTTGTAGCGATTAGTGGGATGGATTTAATTGAATCTGAGAAGAGATTATTAGGTTCAATCTTTATAGAAAATAGATTTCCTTTTGATGGATTGCCCGAACAAACAATTTGTTTTCCTGGAATTGAAAAAGGTGTTTTGACAATAGTTGTTAAAATTAGTTATTTTGACTTGAATCAATACTTTGATTTTGGAAATGGAAAAGGAAAATTGGCACCGAACAAATTTTATACAAAATTTATGAGAAATGAAATTTGGAAAAAAAAACTGACTTTTCTTAGAAAAGGGAAAAGAAAGAATTTTCACCAACTGAACAGCCCCTAAGCCCCCTATAATTTGTAACCCTTGATATTGCTACATAGAGTTGTTTATAGGGAGAACATTGTTCTCGGTAGATAAAAGCCAACATGCTTGCACGTAGTTTAACTCTTCCTCACTCAGCTGTAATTATGTAATAAAGATACTGAAGAACTTATTATTTTTTCTCTTATCAAACAATAATAATAATAAAAATAATAAATATTATTTGTGAGATTAAGGCAAAGATTAATTACTTCCGTTGGCTATATCATTGTGTTGGTATGACGTTTTAATTGAGCTAACATCTACCGTCTTCAATTTCCACCGTCATTGGCCAAAGAAACCAAAAATTGTATTATCTTTTTCAAACCGCGGGTATATCTTCAGCCTAAATCTACCTAAAGAAGCTTCCGAATTCATTTAGGCACACTTTGTTGGGTCACTATATCTAATAACCTCCTAATCAATAGAATTATGTTAAAGGTTAAAATTCTATAATCGGATTTGAATCGGTAAATATTTTATTTTTTTAGAGTAGAATTATGCAAGTATTACTCTGTAAAGGTCTAAAATGAAATATCCTGATAATAGTTATACATCTATAGATTTAATGTAAGTGAGAGGCTCATGGTAAAAAATTAATAATTATGCAGACTCAAAAGTTATTACTGTGGATTGTAATGATAATAATATTTATATATAAATGATAAGGGTTTTGTATACATATGTATTTTAATTGAGAAGAATTAGAAAAAAAAAAAAGATAGTAGGGTTTTTTAGGAGTGGGAGTTTAATTAAGAAGTTAAAAAAATAATATGTATTACATTTAGATATATGAATATTTTTTTAAATGATAAATATGTATAAAATGTGAAAAATTTTAGTTCGTCAATAAAAAATTATGTGTCAATATTTGATTCAACAATGAAATATGTAATTTAAACAATTTAATATGTGTTCATATTGTCTATAAAATATTTGATTAATATGTATACAATTTGAAATTTGAATTTTATTTTTATAATCACTCTTAATATTTTCACGAGTGAGATAAAATTATTTAAATATAGTTATTGGATAATCTAATAGTACATTTACCTCTTCTTATACATAGACATATATTGATATATACTATTGATATCTAAGCATTTTCTAAATAAATTTGCAAAAAAAAGCAGTAGTGTTTTGTTAATGCAATTTGACATGAATTAATATTCTTAAAATACACAACACATTTTTTTTTTTTGAAGTAAATACACAACACATATTTAAGTGTATTTACTAATTAGGATTTAATTTTTATGCTACATATTTACTGAGCATTTAATAATGTGTTGCTAAATGTAGAGTAATGGTAAACACAGAATTTTAGATTACCACGTTAATTATTAAATAATACTATTTGGCAGCTTATTCCATCACTCGGAACTGCATTTAAGCAACGGAAAAGCGCATCTACCGACTACCATCACCATAACCGTAACAATTAAACATTCGATCAATTAATAGATATGGCAACAGAGAAGAAAGTTGGAATCATTGGAGCTGGTATTTCGGGCATTCTTGCCTGTAAAAATGTCCTTGCAAAGGGTTTCGTACCAATTGTTTTCGAATCCAGAAGTAAACTTGGAGGGGTCTTGACCGAAACCATCAAGTCCACATGGCTTCAATCTCCAAAAACATTGTATGAATTCTCTTACTTTCGGTTGCCGGATTCTGTAAAGATTGAGCATATCCTCCTCATCATCAAGTTCTCGAGTACTTGAATTCATATGCTAAGCATTTCGACTTGCTTAAGCACATCAAGTTCAACACGAAAGTCGTGAGTATAGACTATGAAGGTCCCTCCGACGAAGAGATGCAGGTGTGGAGTCTTTGGGGAGGCAATGGCGAGCCCTTTAGCGGCAAAGGGAAGTGGACCATTAAAGTACAAGACATCAAAGCTCCATCAACTCATGACAATGTATGTATCAAAATTTACGAGATTAATATAGGTTGTTATAGTTTCTTTTTCAATTTGTACAACGTTAAATTATTGGTACATTCTAGGAGGTAAAGTATTTTGGTGGAAATGGTTTTGATTAATGCACTTGGTTTAGATTTTAGATCCATCTTTCCGTTGTTTAATAATTTGCAAATTATTATAAAAAATCTTACTGATAGGTATGAACCAATCTTATATAGCGATATCTCAGCATAACTTGATGCTGCGAACACATTGATTGGTTCATATCAAATCAATAAATTTGCTCCAATCCATAGCATTTTTTTTCATAATGAAACATTATTTTACAAATCATGATAACTTAAAGTAAGATATGGAAATATGAAACCATATGTAATTGATAAATTTTTATTTGATCATGATCAACTAACATGATAATGAAGATGCAGACTTATGAAGTGGATTTTTTGATCCCCTGTACTGGGATTTCAAGTGACGTGCCCAATATTCCGGAATTTCTGGCAGATCAAAGTACTTCAATATTTCAGGGTAAGGTTTTACACTCCAAAGATTACTATGCCATGGATCATGAAACCGCTGCAAAATTCATTAAAGGGAAGAGAATAGTTGTCGTCGTTCCAGAAATCAGGAATTGACTTTGTCATGGAGTGCTCTCCAGCAAATGGTAACTAAAACTTCAAATATACGACATGATTTATATTTCTGATGGTCTACCTAGATGAGCTTAATTTGTAAGTACTCTTAATCGGCTGAATATATATACTTTTGAAGGGACTAAATATCCGTGTACAATATTCTACAAGACAGAATACTGGAACGTCCCAGATTACTATCCATGGGGATTTTCCATTTAAGATCTCTCCCTTAATCCCTTCACAGAGCTTTCATTCCATAAGCCTGGCGAAGGTTATATAGGAAATCTTACAGCTACCCTAATTGGTACACCTTTGGTAATCTTTCTGTTCTCTAAAATTCATCACTATAAGAAGCAATTTATAGGGTTTAACGTACATCTTTGTCGTAAGGTTCTTTGTTTTTCTAAGGAAGGATACAATTGAGTCAATTAAACTAAAATATGTTTGCCGACAGAATATCGGAGGATATTGTATTTATTACTCCATGAGTATCAAAATACATGATATTTTATATTTTTAGGTTCATACATATATTTTATCACTAATTTTCATTAAATACATATTTATATAGATGAATTTAAAAATTCAAAATATCATGTATTTTGATAGAGAAGTAGTATTTATCAACATTGGAAGCCAACATGTGATTAAGTGTCTTTATTCTTAAATGAAAACATAGCCCTCTTTAGAAGAAAAAATCTTTGTAATAGATAGAGAGGACGAGCTCCATATGTCTATATATATAGACTACATCAAATTAAAAGTCTATCGGAAGAAGATACTAGCTAGATTAAGATACATTTTGACCAACCAATATGTAAAGAACTAGGCTAATTTTTATTTTCCTTCTGAAAATATCTAACTAAAACATATATATTCTTGATATTTAATATTTGAGCAGAGATGGCTGTTTCTAAATTTATTGAAAGTGATATAAAGAGGAAGCTTCCCTTGGCCAAGTACGGGATGGTACCCAAATACAGTTTTATTGAAGCCCAGATTTCTTGCTCCAGTTCACTCCTGCCGGAACACTTTTATGATCGAGTCGAAGAGGGTAGCATTATATTGAAGAAATCCGAAAGCTTCGGATTTTATAAGGAAGGCGTGATTGTAAAATCTGATACTACTCTTATATACAGGGGCGGATCTAGGATGAAGTATCGCGTAGGACTGAAAAATAGAAAATATTTTTTTTTTCTTTCACAATGGAAAAAAAATAAGAATTAAAGGTAAAATTTTGTGAAAATATAAAAATTGAGGTAAACTTAGAAATGAAATTGTGGTTCTCATAAACTAACGGATTTGGAACCGAATACCGTATGGTTCATAATCTAATAAAAATTGTATCACCATACCACTTTAATGTTTGTAAATAAAAGTTGCAATATAAATTATATATAAAATTTTAGATTTTTGTTTCTTTGAAATAGGTGAGAGCTCAGTTTCACCATACACATAGATATGCCACTAAATTTTCACCATAAATCGATTTATTAATTTAAAACTCATTTTTCCTAACTATTTTATTATTGTTGTACTAAATATTATTTGACATAGCACATCAGTCTATATCTATTGCAAAAGATGCTAATAAATAATCAACCATCTAGTACATGAAAGCCTTGAATGTAATTAAAAAAAACAATATATTTTATTCTCCACATAAAGAATTACTACTACTAAACACAAATAGAAAAAATAAATACCATAAAAAAAATATGTTGAAAAGTTAATATAAAATATACCTGAGATTTAATTTGAATAATATTTTGAGAAAAAAAAATTAAAAACAAAAGTGTAAAATTCAAGCAAAGAAAAAATGCATGGTTAGGATAGTGGGATTCGAACCAAAATTTGCAGCATGGGAGCAAAAGTACTAACCACCACACCACTACTTTATATTGTAATCTATATTGAACACGACCTAAATATATCAACATAAAAAAAATTTCTCAAAAAGTTGGGTGGGACCCCTACTTACATGTAGGTCTACCCCTGCCTATACAAGCAGATTTGGTGATATTGACTACAGGTTTCAAGGGTAACCAAAAGCTTAAACATTTTCGGAGTCGAAATTTTTTTGTAAATACATGGTTGCCTCTGATAACAAATTTGAAATATCAGTATACAGGTTTTTATCTTTCTCCTCCTTCCACTTAATTAGGATTTCACAAATTTAAGCATTCATTAATTTGTCTTTAACATTAATATTATGAAGAAAAAGTCAAATGTATATATACAAATTAGTAATGGTTAACATAAAAAAAAAAAATAATGGTTAAAATATTTCTTGGTTATTTTATTTTGTTTCCAACATTTATCTAATTAATATTATCCGTCAAATTTTGTTACAGGGTGCATTCAACCGCGAATTCCACAAATGGCGATGGTTGGATATTCACTTACTTTAGCAACTCAATATACGTCAGAGATGGTATGCAGATGGGTCGCTGAACTTCTCGACGGAACATTTAAGCTGCCTTGCATTGAAGGGATGGAGCAGAATGTTTCGAATTGGGATCAGTTTATGACTAGACAATATGGTGAATACTACGAAAAGTCATGCTTTATGGTGTTGCATGTTTTCTACAATGACTTGTTGTGTAAGGATATAGGTTGGAACCCTAGGAGAAAATAAGGACCCTTCGACTTGTTCGAGGCCTATGGTCCTAAAGATTACGCTTCTCCTTGAAAGCAATTCACCATGAAAAGTTAACTTGTTGATGCTAATTCCCTCACGAGTTCGTACTCTCTCACAATATATGATGTTTTATATTATAAAAATGTAGAACATCATATATTGTGAGACGAAGATAATAATAATTTATGGTAAAAATAAGTGGCATATGAAACCAAATAGTAGAGTTATTGACGCCTATCTCCTCCATCTCTTTTATGGTATTGAATCAGTCTTTAATGAATAAGTTTTAACGTATATCGATAAAATTGGCTTGTGTCGAGAGGAATTTTTTTGTTTATTTGAGTGTACGTTGAGCTGAATGTTTAAACATTATATATTAAAATGTATGGTGTAATAATTTTATTTTCACTGTATTATATGGCATCTTAATTTGTGTTTCTATGGGCTAAGCTGTATTGTAGAATAAATTACCCCTATATAGAGGGAAGTGGTAAATCCAATCGAGGGAGAAGCGGTAAATCCATGCTAAAAAACACTGCATTCATGCTAGTTTATAAGTTATATTAAAATAGGATTATTTTACCTCTCTGTGCATTTTTTTTTGGTAACTAGTATTTTTATTCACCAAGACAAACCGCTTGAAACAAAGTATATACAATATAAAAATTCAATAAATCAAAACTCTAAACTATACAATATGCCATTGTTCCAATAGCCTATCAAAGTTTCTATTAGTAACACAAGACGAGTAACACAAAATCGACTCCCTTATGCCACCGATCACACTCCGAAAATTGACCGGTTTATGTTGAAAAACACAAGTGTTCCTCTCCTTCCAACTATAGCAATTGGTAGCACAGAATATATGACGTCTCAACACTACTAATTGTGATTTAACTTTAGTCTTCTGACACCACCATTCAAGTTCCCATCTCCATGGCTTCGATTGTCTTTTTATGCCAGCAAAACCCATGACCCCATTCCATATCAAAGCAAAAAAAGGGCATTGAAAAAAAATGATCTCTAGTCTCCTCCATATTACCACAGCACGAACAAACTGTGTCCTCACACATTCATCATCTATAAATTCTTGATTTAACAGCTAAAAGGTTCAAAATAGCCAACCAACACACAAAACTGTGTCGTGGACTAGGGCCTTTTCCCCTACTAACATTGCCCATCGCACAACTGGAAATTTAACACGTAATACAACATAGGCAGATGAGATAGAGAAAATACCTATTTTTTTTGTTGTCCACACTGTCTTATCAGGTCTCGCAGCGATTTGAACTGACTTAACCAATTCCCACGCTTCTAAAATGTCTTGGCTAATTGGATCAGGTAGCTGTCATTGGTCTCCAGCAAGAACCTGATACACTTTTCAATCCTTTGCCACATCCGCATTAGAAAAACCGAATTGCCGAAAACAGATCATGTAACGCTCCCTCTAGCAGCCAGGGATCAAACCAGAAAAATGCATTACTGTCCATTCCAAGCTCATACATGAAAAAAACGCATCAAATTAGTTGGTAAATCAAGGAGATTTTCCCAAGCCGCACTTAAATCTGGTGGTTTTCTAATACCCCAAAAACTCAACTTTGTTTCTATAATCTAAACAGCCCATAACGACTCCTTTTTTGCCAGGATATACCACACTTGTTTGCTTACTGCTGCCATGTTCCATACTTCTAAATCAAGCAAACCCAAACTTACTTCCTGCTTTGGCTTGCAAATAGATTTCCATGCCACTAAGCTCTTCTTCGACGAATCCAACTCCGTCCAAAGAAAAGACCGACATTTCGCATCGATAACTTTAACAATGGCTTTTGGTAGAATAAAAGCTAAACACCAGAATACTTGCAGATTATATAGAACAAAATTCACTAACTTCAAACGTCCAGCGTAAGTCAAGTGCTTAACAACCCAACCTCTCAAACGATTGTCAACCGCCTCAACAAGCGACATACAATGTTCTTTTTTCAACTTCGTGGATATCAGAGGAACACCCAAGTATCTCATTGAAAAACTTCCCATCCAAAAACTACATCTCTGTAGGATACGGTCATTTTCTTCCATATGTCCACCACTAAATTAAATGTGACTCTTTTCATCACTTACTCGCAAACCAGAATAACCATGAAAATAATCTAGTTGAGCCTTCATCCACATCACATAATTATCATCTCCCATACTAAAAAGAAATAAATCATCTGCAAAACACAGATGATTTAATTTCAAAGACTCACAGCCCCTATGAAATTGAAAGTGATCCGGCGTATTTGATAACATCAGAGACAAGACCTCCATCACCAAAACGAACAATAATGGCGATATAGGATCTCCCTGAAGAAGCCCTTTCTTACCCGGAAAGTAGCCTTTCAACCTACCATTAATGGACAAAGAGTAATGCACTGTTCTAACACATATCATAATCCATTTGACAAACTTGTGAGGGAACCGAAAGCTAAACAATAATTCTTCTAGAAAATTCTAGTTCACAGAGTCATAGGCATTTTCGTATATCTATTTTAACAGCACACAATAGACTTGGAAAATCTCTATGGTAGTTACGTACCAGTTCGTGAGCCACAATAATATTATCTGTAATTAACCTTCCCGACACAAAAGCATATTGGAGTGGACTAATTAATGCCGGAAAAACAGAGGCAAGTCGAGCTGTGAGGACCTTCGAGATTATCTTGTAAATGATTGTACAACATGCTATTGGTCTGTAATCCTTCAATCCTTGAGGAGGTGCAGTCTTAGGAATGATCGTCAATGTTGTAGAGCCGAACTGTTTAATTAGCTTCCCTGTACGAAAAAAAGTCAGAACCGCCTCAGTAACATCTTTACCGACCAGCTGCCAATGATGTTTAAAGAACAGAGCGTTAAACCCATCCACTCCCGACGCCTTATTATCGTTTATACTCCGCAATGCCTACTTTATTTCATCCTTAGAAACATCACGGATTAGCCAGTCATTGTGTTAGACAACACAGACTTACCCTCCAAGACAGCAGAATAAAAAGGAATACGACTGTGATTATCTTGGCCAAGCAACATCTGAATAGTGAACCATACAAGTACCAATGGCTGCCTGATTTGTAATAATCTCCCCCGACATATTCTATAGACTACATATTGCATTCCTAGCAGTCCTAAGCTTCAAGGACCTATGGAAGAAGCTCGTGTTTGCGTCTCCTTTTACCCCCTTAACAACTCCTACAGGCCCATCATATCCCAACACCTTAGCATACGACAGATTGCCCACATCTTGAGACGAAGTTACATTGGCTAACCCCTTCATCCTCTAGTTTCAGACTACTTGCCAATTACCTTGAGATGACTTACTCCCATCTTTCTGCCCCTCGTGAACAATATCAACATTAACACCAGAGTTAGTCCTAGAAGAAGTGCCAACAAGCAAGATCACATCAACTGGACTAATTGAGTTTCCTATTATCCTCTCGGTGCTAATCGGTGGAGTACTCACCATCTGACTCCTCCTTTCCCCATTCTGCTCAAGACCAACATCATCCACACTATGGCTATTACCCTCAACCAGAACTACCCCTTGAGTTGCCTTGACAACTTTTTGAGATCTCTCCGGACAAGCTTCGGAAAGGTGACCCTACTTTCCACATACACTATATTGTTTGGGCATCCACTCATATTCTATAGTTTGGACAAACTGATTCTCATTCTCATCCATCAATGTCACAATTTTTTGGAACTCCAACGTGATATCCATTTCCCCCAACAACCTTGTATAATTCAACCTAGTCCAATTAAGAGTATACCGATCCACCATAATTGACTTTCCAAACACACTTCCCACCCGACTAAGTAACATTGGAGACCAAAATACCAAAGGCCATTTAGGTAACTTAATGCATATTCGATTTCGAGTTACCTCCGTGAGTTTAAACTCCATCGACGGTTTCCATTTAGTTAAAAGCAGCGAACGTCGATTAAACGTCAACGGTCCCACCCCCAAATCCTCCAGTTTAGACGCTTAAGAATCAAAGTTAAGCAGGAACACGTTCTAGTCGATTTGAAATCGCATGAAGTGTTGAAATCACATGAATTTTGGGACATCACCATACACATAACCCACCAACACAAACTTCCACTTGTCTACCTCCGGTTGAATCTCCTCCGTGTTGAAACGAACTACCTTCTCCCCATTCACTACAGACGGCAGAACAAAACTGAAACCATTCCCTTCACATCGTAAATGATTGCTTCCAAACAACGACGCCCATGTGGACGGTTCTGCCACCGGACGACTCTGTTTCTCACTCAGCTTTGATGACGCCGCCACCATCTATCTAGATCTCAATAACCCAAATAGTAATTTCCTCGCTATCTCCTCCAATTTTGGAAAATGGTGTGGGAGAAAGAATCGCCCTAAATCTTCATGAGAGAGAGATACCCCTCTGTGCAATTAAGCTTAATTATCCCAAACTCAATATGGAAGCAGAGAACATCCGAAGCAGAGATTGACGGTCTAGAGTGAAGGTTGATAACCCACATACCACTGTTGCTCAACTGAAGGAATAAAATCTAGACTCAGCTCCAAATCCCTACCTTCAACCAAACCCTATCAACAAATCAAAACCTTTTGCTTGCCAAAAATTCCAACCGATCGATCTCCTCAAACTTTCGGACATGTACCTCAACACCACATCTCCGGTCTGAATTTATTCGACAGCTAAATTGTGTTAATTTCCTATGAAGGCGGGCATCGCATACGCGGAGGTTCGCAGCGTGTTCGGCCGTCTCACCCAGTCGGTTTATTTGCCGTCTCTTTAATGATTCGACTCCATTTTCATTCTCTCAAAGTTGTGATTTTCTACTCTTGATGGATGTATATGTTTTCTTTTTATTTTCTTTTTAAAATCTGGATAATCTTTGGAAGAAATATGTTTGTGTGCAGTTGCAACTCTTTGATTACTTATTAGCTGACTTACTTGAGAATTTTTTTCTGAAGTACTCCCTTCATCTCTCATTAACTGTCACATTTTCTATGTAAAATGCATAGGAAATGTGACAATTAACTAGAGATGGAGGTAATATATATAGCATTAACTAATTAAGATTAATATTGGTTGACAGTACTGAAATGATTTCTTCTGGTTTTCCTGAATACATCAACATTTCAATGTGAAAAATCCATGTTGTGGTTTCATAGTGGAGTTGAGAGAGAAGCATGAGTTGGTAGACAGTCGAGGAAGAAGTTTCAGATTTTAAACAACATGTCGAGCGGTTTTTGTGGTTTCTTTGTGACTGTTTCCCAACATTTGCATGTAGCATCAAGTCAAGCAAATGGAGGTGACTTGGAAGAGGAAGAGTATCAGAAGGTAAATTGTCGTCTTTAACGACCATATCATAGCTGATGCTTGTTGGCATGTAGCGTGAAGATTACGAAGCAAATGCTTAATCCCATTTCAATATCTTTGCGTCGGAGAAGAACTTAATGTTTGCCGATAAATTCATAGGAAAAGATATTCAGGTCGCATATTGTTAGCTAGATACATTAACGCCGATATAACATTAAGATATAGTACTTCATGACCAATTAAGTAGCTCTTCATCATTCTCACGAGAATGAAATTAATCTCTTTATGTCAAGCGACCTTACGACCATTATACTCAATGAATGTGCTTTGTCCATACATAAACGCTCCAATACGTTTGATGTTTCATGTATAAGTAGATTGGTGAAAAAATATACCATTTGATAAATACTCGATTTGCATGTCATGACAAACTTTGTTTTCTCAAATCTTTCATTTTAAATTCTTTCTTCAAGCAATCCACAACATTTGGAGCTCTTCACGAGTTCTTAGGATATTCATATTGTCAACAATATTCAACAATTATAATAAATTTCGACCCATTTCTTTTTATAAACAAGTAAGGAATGATTTTGATCATTTGTATAACCTTGCTTTCACAAGTATTAGCTGAGGCAATTTCACCACACATGCTTGCATTACTTTAACCCACACAATTTTTTTTTTGTAAACTTATCGAATAATTTTTCGAAGAATTTTCACACTATTCATGCATCTTGAACCTGTTAGGGATCTTCATGTAAATTTTGCTGTCAAGTGAGCCGTATAAATAGGCCTTGTTAAATGCACATCAAGCTTTTCACAAACTCCTGTCTTAACTATATGCCTAAAAGGTTACTGCATCCACCACTGAAGATACATCTCTCATCATAATCAATACTAGATCTTTAGGAAAAACCTTATGCAATAAGTCGTGTTTCATATCTCACACTCTCATTTTGCTTTCGCACAAGTACCCATTCATACCTCAAAGACTTTAATGCCTTTTATTTGGACTATTGGTCCAAAAACTTCGCGATTTGAAAGTGAAGTTAATTCAGCTTGAATTGCTTCTTTCATTTGGGTCATTCCTTTATCAACATTCATCGATATATTTTAGCTCAAAATCCTCGCTTTCATTTACAACGTCAGTAGCTGCATTATAAGCAAATATTTCATCAATGTTGATATCAATTTAATTCCATATTTATAGTGTAACACAATTTATCGAGATCTCATTATAATCACTTTTTACAAGTATTTCAATTAGTTATCTTGAGGGACTATTCAAACCTAGGACTCTTCATGAGTTTGCACCTCCATATCCATCTTGATCATTTGTCATTTCTTCCTCTGCCGAACACTCTACCATGTTTCAATCGTAGTTTACTCTCGTTTGTCAGTATAAGCTAATCGAGTGATCAAAGCATTTTCGGTTGGTATATATGTGAGATTTAATTATTATTTGATCATAAAACTAGCAATTGATTTGCAATATTTTACAAATGAATTATCTTTTGACCTTCCAGTTTAATTTACTTTGTATGAGGATCTAGATAATTCATTGATATATTTTTTCCATGCAATGTCTTTATCCATCTCTCTATTTTTTCTCTCTGTTCTTGGAAAAAAGTTTCTCATCAAAGTTACAATCGAAAAATCATGCCATGAATAAATCCTCCATCTGAATATTTGATCATCGACGAAATTCAAATCCAACTTGTACCTCAATTCTCTTCTTGGGGACTCATCTTTATGTGATATAGTGGTGCAATTGGTGCATAAACCGCAATCTAAAAATTAAAATAGGAAGTATTTAATTCCTGACCATGAGCCAACTATAAAGCGGATCGAGACCTTACGATAACAAGTTTGTTGGCCTAATGCGTATGATCCTTAACTACAACCAGTCAACCACATCTAGAATTCTTTTACACTAGTTTTATTTTTAATCACCTCCTTGATTAATTCTTTAACAATTGTTGACTAATGAATTAATCAGCCGAACGATTTTTTTTCATGTAAAATTCAGCATCTCTATCTTCTTCCTTCACTTACTCTTGCAAAATTTCCTTTTTGTTTTCCTTTCTGTAAAATCTTAAATCTACCGAACCATAATTAAGGATCCCTAGAAATAAAAATAAAAATAAACCATAAGAAAATCACAAACAAAAGTTCTTGATCTGATGTGAGAAATGATACATAGCAAATAATGAAGAAGAAAAATGATATAGGTAATATTGCACAAACAATCCACGTGCGAAATTGATTTAAGTTGGTATGCAATTGCATAAATTGATCTGCGTTTACTGCATAACTAATCCTATAAACCCATAATTATAGAAGGAAAACGGATATAATGCAATTTTGGTGAGAGAAATTATTGGTGGAAAAAAATAAAATAAGGACTTTTTGATCATTTTTTTTTTTAATCATTTGGTAGTGACCAACACCCCCAACAGATATGATATGGATTTAGTTAATTAATATACTAATTTTCTTTTATTTCTTTTAAAAATTTATTTATTTCATGGTTCGAAATTTTTTTTAATAATATTATTGACGTGACATTTACAATAACACTCTTTTTATTTTAATTTTTAATTTTGGATGGAAAATTATGTAGTTAAAATTTAAATGACGTGGCAGAAACTGAACCACATGTCAATTTTTTTACATGTCATGCGGTATATGTCATGATAAGATTGGTCCAAAATGCCACGTAAAATGGTCAATGTGTCACGTAAAATGGATTAAAGGAAATTGGTGCCATGTGACAATTATCAACGGTGGAAGTATATGATTGTTTAACGTAACCGATTAAGAGGACTATATTCATTTGATTTAAAATAGGAGAGGGATTGACATAATAGTCTAATAGGACATAAAATGTATTTTTTTCAATTATTTATGTAACGACATGTTTTTCGGCAAACCAGTGTTCCTGTATATGGTATTCGGAATGTCGATCTGGTATTCGGAATGTCGATCTATGTCATTCTAACAGGTTAAATTCAACCGGATTCGGCATACATGTTTGGTTCCATATTGATCATGTCGTAATTAATTAAGAATTAATTGGTTGGCATATTTGACAAAAAACTGATTTGGAATATATTGAAGACTCCTAAACCAAAAAGGAAAAGGATATTTGACAAAATATTTTTTTATTATTTTGATTCCAATTTTGGAGTCAATAAAAAAAAAAAAAACCCTACATCAAGGGCAGAGATCTTTTTACTTGTTTTTCAGACCAGATTCAACACAAAAAGGCGGAGCACAATGGTACCGTTGAAGACGTTCACAAGGTATATCTTAGTCTTCTTGTTAGGATTTTCTTTGTACTGAGAAGTTTACTAATTCATTCATCTAAGAATATTGTAATAGTGAAAACTGAGTTGTTTGAAGGAAAGAATCCAAAAGTGCTCTATTCAATCAAGGGGTTATGGTGAGGTCTAGTTGATTGTTAACCTAGGAATATTTCATATACTTGTCGGTGTAAGAAGTAGAGTAATTTCACTATTAGGTTTACCGTAGATCCCGTATTGGTTTTGAACCACGTAAAAAATATTGTGTGTACTTTATTTCTACAGTTTATTGGTTTTGCCTGCATAAACACACGATTCATCTTAATCTGTTTAACTGTGGCAAAAACAGATGAAACTGCATAATTCCCCAAAATCAGGACGGCATGTGTTCTTTCAATTATCAAATCTACTTGTGATACGCAAATTATGTGTCGCAAAGATAGACAAGTGTGAGTTTCTTATTCGCTGAAAAAATCAGCCAACATTGCTACGCAAAATGCATCGCCGGCAGTAAAATCTTGCCAAAT